>NC_061849.1:13997514-13999548 GCF_019202785.1 Penaeus chinensis
ACATAGGCTGGGACAACAAAAGCGCAAACATATTAATGGACGAGGTGTATTGGTACCAATAGAACCTTTGAATGAAAGCTATTATTCGCGTATTTGGTATCTATGTCACTTTTTTTGTATATCTACTTGTCAATCTATCTTTCTATCTGTCTATCTGTTTTTCTATTCATCTCTCTATTTACCTACCTCTCTCTCTCTCCAATTATCTATCTATCGTCTATCCATCTCTTTACATACCTACCTATCCCCCTACTCAAGCATCCATGAATCTATCAATCGATCTACCCATCTATCTATTCATCTATCTCTGCACACCGATCACAAAATACCACAAGTAACAGGAACCCTTGCAGCGTGCAGAGTGCAAATTGAAGGAAGCCCTGACGCTCACCCTCCGCACTTCACACGGCGCGTGGAATCTCTCATTTGCGGGAAATCAAATGGAATTCGTGTAATATTTCACATGCCAAAACCAACAGTAATGAATCCATAATTAATTATGTTGCTGATTAGCGTGATAAAGCCTGTCAGCAATATCCATGCTTTTATGTTCGCTTTATGCATTTATATTTCTATATATATGTATATATACATATATGTATTATATATATATATATATATATATATATATATATATATGTATATATATATATGTCTATATATATATATATATATATATATATATATATAAATATATGTATGTATATATACATATATATATATATATATATATATATATATATATATATATATATACGTATATATATATATATATATATATATATATATATATATATATATATATATATATATATATATATATCAGATTGAATATCTTCACAATACAAGAAATGTATTTGACCATGTATTTCTGACGAAGATATAATCGAAACCGGTCAAATACATCACTTGTATTGTGAAGATCTTCATTCTCATTCATACCTTTTCTACACACATGTGTGTATGTGTGTGTGTGTGTGTATGCCCACAAACACTCATCCCAGAGAGAGAGTGAGAGAGAGAGACAAAGCGAGGCTGAGCGGGCCCACCTCCGCCCTCCTCCTCCTCCTCTCGCAGCCGAGTGTAAGCAAAACGGCCGATTTGTGACCCCCCCCCCCCCCCGCCCCCCAGCTAACGATCCGCGACTGGCTGGCTGTAACTCGTTGCAAGCTCAAGATAGCTTTAACCTCCCCCTACATCGCACGAAGACACAAGTGGGCGCTTGATTTTGACGGGAGACTCTTGCTGGGTTTAAACTTTTCGTTATTTTTCCCTTTTTGTTGTTGTTGGTGTTATGTGTGATTATATTTTTTTCGATTTTTTTTTGTTGTTTTGGTTGTTGTTATGTGGTTTTGTTGTTTGTTTGTTTGTGATTTTTTTTATCTATTTAATTTTTCGGAACTATTTGTTTTTGTGTTGTTTCTTTCCTCGTTGCTTTATCATATTCTGGACTCTCCTTTTTTTTGTGAAATTTAGGTAATAAGGATAACGAACAAAACCAAAACAAACAAAATCGAGAAAAAAATTAGATTAAAAAAAAGTACAAAAAACACACACAGCCCTCCCTCCTCTCCTCTCCCCCCCCCCCCCCCCCTTTAAAGTTTTCAAGTTCCATTCTAACTTCCTGACTTTTTTTCTTTTTTTTTTTTTCTTTTTTTTTTTTGATTACTTAAAACACTCGAATTCACTAAAATCTCCTAAAGCGTCAACTTGGATTCCTTCCTTATTAAAAACTTGGGTACAGTCTCATCTCCATTTACAATTTCCTGTTTGGGGGAACTTTTATTGGCTCTATCCTTCGCCTCCTCTTTGTTCTCTCCTTCTTCTTCTTCTCCTTCTTTCCTTCCTGTTATTGGCTCCATCCTTCGCCTCCTCTTTGTTCTCTCCTTCTTCTTCTTCTCCTTCTTTCCTTCCTGTTATTGGCTCCATCCTTCGCCTCCTCTTTGTTCTCTCCTTCTTCTTCTTCTTCTCCTTCTTTCCTTCCTGTTATTGGCTCCATCCTTCGCCTCCTCTTTGTTCTCTCCTTCTTCTTCT
>NC_061849.1:14014648-14018367 GCF_019202785.1 Penaeus chinensis
ACAGCCATAATAGAAACCCATTAGAACCAGAATTGAACCTCAACACAACCACAACAGAACCCTAATAGAACATCAACACAGTTACAATAGAACCCGATCAGAACCAGAGCAGAACCTCAACGCAGCCACAATGGAACCCCATCAGAACCAGAACAGAACCTCAACGCAGCCACAATGGGACCCCATCAGAACCAGAGCAGAACCTCAACGCAGCCACAATGGAACCCCATCAGAACCAGCGCAGAACCTCCACTCAACCACAATAGAACCCGATCAGAACCAGCGCAGAACCTCAACGCAGCCACAGTAGAACCCGATCAGAACCAGGGCAGAACCTCAACGCAGCCACAGTAGAACCCCATCAGAACCAGCGCAGAACTAATCACCAAGCCCTCCGGCAGCATCCCAGGAGTGCGATCCACCACGAATATACACGGAGAGTAAAGGGACTCCGGAGTTTCAGAGGGAATTCTATGTGTTGCAGGAGGTTTCAGGGGAAGGGTAGAGGGGGGGGGGGGGGGGGAGGGGGAAGAGGTTCAAGGGGAGGAGGGTTTAGGGGAGGGTTTAGGGGCTTCAGGGGCTTCAGGGGTTTCAGGGGAATACACCTCAAATCCTCTTTATGAAACTGAATGGCGGCGCTGGGGAATGTACAGGCTGATCGCGGGCCGGCCGTGGATTTGGGGAACCCGTGATCCCTTGGCTGGGGGGAAGGGGGTTGAGGGTGGGGGGGTGGGGGTGAAGGGGGGGAGGTAGGGAGAGAGAAGGAGGGAGGGAGGGAGGGAGGGAGGGAGGGAGGGAGGGAGGGGGTGAAAGGAACGGAGGAGGGCGGCAAGAGGGTGGGAGGGAGAAAGAAGGGAGGAGGGGGCTGGAGAGAAGGAGGGAAAGAGGGAGAGAGAAGGGGAGGATGGGAAGGAGGGAGAGAAAGGTGGGAGAGAGATGGCGGGGGAGGGAGGGAGGTAGAGAAAAGGGGAGAGAGGAGCTGGAGGGAGAGTGAGAGAGGGAAGATGGCGGAGGGTGTGAAGGGGTGAGAGAAGGATGGGAAGGGAAGGAGTAGAAGTGTAAGAATGGAAGAGAGACAGCTGAGAGTGGAAGAGAAGAGGGTGAGATGAGGATAGAAGGCATGGGGGCAGGGGAGTGAATGTGAGAATGAACGGATGAGGGGAGGGTGAAAAGGGAAGGGGGTGGAGGGGGGATAAGTGAGTGTAAGAGTAAGAACAAGCGAGAGTAGGAAGAGAGAGGAATCAGAAAAAGAGAAGAAGAAGAAGAAGAAGAAGAAGAAGAAGAGAGAGAGAGAGAGAGAGAGAGAGAGAGAGAGAGAGAGAGAGAGAGAGAGAGAGAGAGAGAGAGAGAGAGAGAGAGAATAGACGCGAGATGAAATGGGGGGGAGGGTAGCGTGTGAGTAAGAAGGAGTAAGAGGGAGTGGGTGAGCGTGAGAGATTGGTATGGGGCCTTGGGAGAGGGGGTGAGAGGGGAGGGGAAGGGGGGGTAAAGACGAATTTCCATCGATCTTAGATTTGAGAGATTAACCAAGATAACGGCGATTTGGAGGGGATGGAGGGGGGGAGGGGGGGAGGAGGATTTGGGGGTGATTGGGGAGAAAGGGAAAGGGACAAGGCGAAATGGAGAGGAACAAGGAGAAGAAGAGAGAAACAAATACGATAAAGTGAGGAAAGAGGAAGGACGAGGAAGAAAGAGAGATGATAGATAGATAGATAGATAGAGAGAGAGAGAGAGAGAGAGAGAGAGAGAGAGAGAGGGAGGGAGAGAGAGAGAGAGAGAGAGAAAGTGAGAGAGAGCAGAGGAGAGGGTGAGAAAGTGAGACGAGGAAAAGGAAAAAAAGATGGAAGGAAGGGAGAGAACTAGAAAAGGGATAAAGAGAGGAAAGAAAGAGAGAGAAAGTGAGGCGAGGGAAAGAGCGAAGAAAAATAAAGGAAATGATGAACATCTGAAAGGTATGAAACTCACAAAAAAATCTATCAGCGGATATTCACCCATCTACCTCGATGCATATCTGTTTCTCCAATTAATGTATAAACCATGTGTTTAATTATACATGTGTGTCCATCTCCTTAACTACATATCTTTGTATCTGCCATTCCCTTCATGTGTCGTATTTATAAATCTGTCTCTCCACTATCTATCAATCTATCTTTCTATCTGTCTATCTACCAATCTATTTGCCTGTCTACCTGTCTGTCCGTCTGTCAGTTTTCCCCATTCATTTCCTCATTTATCCAGCCGACAAATTATCTTACTCTCTGTTTATCCATTTGTCTTCATTTCGGAGCAAACATCGATAACACGACCCAGCTACATGCACCAGAACATAACCCTGAAATAATATTCCAAATAGGAGGGGGTTAGTAATTTAGGAGAGGAAAGGGGGGGGGGTTACCAGGAGAGCGGGAAGGGGGGGAAGGGGAGGGGTGGGGAGGGGGAGGATTATCAATTTAGGCCTAGAGGCTAAAATGAAATACAAATTAGTTGGATGTCGTCTCATTTCCTAATGGCTAAACGAAACGCAAGCCGGAATTCAAGTGTGGTTTCCATGACGCTGTTACAACCATCACTGGTCTCTGCCTGCGTGTATGTATGTCAGCCTTTGTCTCCCTAAATATACAGAGATGCCAATGTATATGTCTCCCTATGTATTTTTGTATCTATATATATATATCTTGTTAGCTATATATACATATATATCTGTGTGTGTGTGTGTGTTTGTGTGTGTGTGTGTGTGTGTGTGTGTGTGTGTGTGTGTGTGCGTGCGTGCGTGCGTGTGTGTGTGTGTCTCTCTCTCTCTCTCTCTCTCTCTCTCTCTCTCTCTCTCTCTCTCTCTCTCTCTCTCTCTCTCTCTCTCTCTTTCTCTCTTCTTTCTTCTATATCTACCTGTGTAACTAGCTATCTATCTGTATCTCTTTCTTTCCTTCCCCTCCCTTATTTTCTCTTTCTCTTTTCATCTTTTGGACAGCGAAAATCGATGTCCCTACATTTTAGAACGATGTACAGAAATGTTAACAAAACCTTTACAATCATTATAATGGGAAAGCCGGTTCTTTCTTCTTTTCAATGCCTTTCTCTCATTCTTTCACTCTTTTTCTCCCCCTCTCCCCTTCCCTTTTATTAGTTTTCTTTTCTTCCTCCTTTCTTCTTGGTTAGTTTTCTTTTTTTTTTTTTTTTTTTTTGCTATTCTGCTCTCTGTCTGTTAGTCAGTTTTATGCATTTCACCTTTCACTTTCCTGTCTCCTTCCCCCTCTTTCATTTAGCCTTCCCCCTTTCCTACCTCCCCTTCTCCCTCTTCCCCCTACTTCCCCAATCACCCGTTCCCTATGTCCCTTCTCCTTCTCTCTTCTTCATAATCCCTTTTCGTCTCCTTCCCCCTCCTGCTACTCGTTTCCTCGCCTCACCACCTCACCCCTTCCCACTACCCTTCCCCTTACCCTGCCCCTGTCCCTGCCCCCACCCCCTCCCTCTGCCCCTTCCCGCTGCCCCTTCCCTTCTCATCCTTCCCCTTGTCCCTTCCCTTCTGCCCCTTCTCTCTGTCCCTTCCCCCCTGCCCCTTCCCTTCTGCCCCTTCCCACTGCCCCTTCCCCCTGTCCCTTCCCTTCTGCCCCTTCCCACTGTCCCTTTCCCCCTGTCCCTTCCCTTCTGACCCTTCTCTCTGTCCCTTCCCCCTTGCCCCTTCCCACTGCCCCTTCCCACTGGGGCCCTTCCCTTTACCC
>NC_061849.1:14027026-14031745 GCF_019202785.1 Penaeus chinensis
TCTCTCTCTCTCCCTCTCTCCTGTGTTTTTTTTTTTTTTTTTTTTTTTTTTCACGAGCGTACTTGAATAGTTTGCCATCTCTCCCCGGGCTACAACCTTTAGAATATGGCACATGACGTAGATTTATGGCCGGTCTGATTCCAGGATGAGGCCCGCTGAGGAGGCGATGGAAGAGGTTCTGATCCGCTAAACACGTTTTCCTGCGACGCTCATCTTCTGTGTTGTGTTCAGGTTTGTTCCATTTATATTCGAGATGGAAATGTAGGACGAGTCTCACGCACACATTTGTTGGACCCGCGACCATAAACAGGGCCTGAGATGGCGGGGAATTTCGATGTTTATGCAAGAGATTTATTTCACAACATCACCTTCTGTGAGTGCATGATGGTCTTTCTCTCTCTCTTTCTCTCTTTCTATCTTACTCTCTCTGACTCGCTTCCTCGCTCGCTCGCTATCTATCTATCTCTTTGTCTGTCTATCTATCTATCTGTCTATCTATCTGTCTGTCTGTCTGTCTGTGTGACTGTTTACCTATCTACCTCTCTCTCTCTCTCTCTCTCTCTCTCTCTCTCTCTCTCTCTCTCTCTCTCTCTCTCTCTCTCTCTCTCTCTCTCTCTCTCTCTTTCTCTCTCTCTCTCGCTTTCTCTCTCTCTCTCTCTCTCCATTTATTTCTCCCTTCATTTTCTTTCTCCCATTCCCCTCTTCTCCCCTTACGTTCTGCCTTCCTCTTGCTTCTATCTCACACTTTCACAAAAATATAACGATGGACAAGGTCTCTAAAACACACAGGAAGACACTTCTGGTTTGGAGAAATACGCTCTCTTTTATTTTTTTTGTTAATGAATTCTCAGTGACTACGGCCATTCACAACTTTTTTCCACGAGTGAACTTTGCCGACAGTCTAGTCCACTAATCTATGCATCACTCGACCAACAGCTTTGGGTGTAGAGAGAGACCGAACGCAAGGCAATATTCGCAGCTAGTGTGTGGTGGCTGTTTGAAGGGGAAAGCCACAACACTGCTGGGTTATCTTTTTTTTTTATCTTATTCTATGATTATATCCCTAGTCATCAAGCGTATTTTTGTTTGTCTTCTTTGGGTATTCTCTAGGCACGTTTGTCTTCACACTCGACGCCTCGTGTTCTCACGAATAAGTCATACACTAACTATGCCTCAATATTTATTTTTTTCCCCGCGGTCGACATCTTATTAATGCCTTTAAAAACCTCGACGTTGTATTATAACCGTAATTCACGCCGGAGCAAGAGGAGAAAGAGGGGGAGGGGGAAGGGAGACGGAACACCACCATGCAGCGGTGCCACGTCTACGAATGCACTTCGGATGCGGTGGTGCCACACACACAAGCTCTGGCGCGGTGGTTTTAGATACTGCTATGTATGCAAAGTTATTCTAGCACTGGAATACATTACAGCCGAGGTTACAGTGACGACAGTGTCCAATACAGGGTGTGGCTTGAGTCCTGAACAAAAGGAGACTGCAGCTTCACCGCAGTTCCTCGGAAGGAAAATCTGTCCGCCGTTGTAAAAATCGGAAGTGAAACGTTCGGATGGCTGCACCTGGCGAGAACTTTTGCCGTAAAACTTGCACAGCTAACACGCCCCGAAAAAAAATGCATGGCGCGTACCTAATTGCCTTCTTGCCAGGATAAGAATACAGTATATAAACACCATCGCGAACATATCTCCATCCCGACAATGCTAAGAGCAAGTCATTGCCCTTGCGATACATTCGAACGTGAGTATCGCCAAGTGAGAGCAATGAAATCGTTTTATATTACGGCTGTAATTTTAGCAGTTGACATTAAGAGACAAAATATATATCTAAGCACAAGTTAGAACTATTGTAAAAAAAAGAAACGGAATAAAAAAATATGAAAGTAATATCAGCGTTGCCAAGATGGGTAAAAAAGAAACCGCATTAAGAGACGTTTCCACCGTAATATCAAGTCATAAAGCAATTTAAGAGAAAATGTAACGAGATGCGATGAAAATACGTAAAAAACTGAAAAGGTGTGTTTGTAGGACGGGAGAGTGTGTGTGTGTGTGTGTGTGTTTGTGTGTGTGATTGTGTGTGTGTGTGTGTGTGTGTGTGTGTGTGTGTGTGTGTGCTTGTGTGTGTGTGTGTGTGTGTGTTTGCGTGTATGTGTGTTTGTGTGTGTGTGTGTGTGTGTGTGTTTGTGTGTGTGTGTGTTTGTGTGTGTGTGTTTGTGTGTGTGTGTGTGTGTGTGTGTGTGTGTGTATTTGTGCGTGTATATGTGTATGTATGGGTGTTTATATTTATGTCTATATATGTGTGTTTGTGTGTGTGTGTGTGTGTGTGTGTGAGTGTCCGTGTGTGTGTGTGTACGCGCGTGCGTGTGTGTGTTTGTGTGTGTGTGTGTGTGTGTGTTTGTGTGTGTGTGTGTGCGTGTGTGTGTGTGTGTGTGTGAGTGTTTGTGTGTATGAGTGTGTGTGTGTCTGTGTTTGTGTGTGTATTTGTGCGTGTATATGTGTATGTATGTGTGTTTATATTTATGTCTATATATGTGTGTTTGTGTGTGTGTGTATGTGCCTGTATAAAGTGCGTAAGTATAAGTGCTTCTATTTGAGAGTGTGTTAAGCAAGGCCGTGACAAGACCAGCAAAAATAGATGGAGGCTTAAACTGACCACAGATACAATTTCCCAATATTTCGGCAAAAATAATCTACGTAGATTTACATTTATTCATTGTCAGCAGTCGATTAAATGATTCGTCAGTCACTGACCAAAAGTGATAAACAATTCCATTCGACTCAACAACATGACTTTTCAAAATGAGTTTCATTTATCAGAAACTAGATTATATAGGTATATGTTATATGCGCATATATATTATATTGACATGTATATATCTATACATGTCAATATATATTTATATATATCCACACGTACTGTACAAATGAGTATGTGTATGCATATGTATATTTATATGCTTATGTATATGTATATATATACATATATATACATATACATATATATACATACATACATACATATATATGTATATATGTATGTATATATACATATATGTATATATATGTATGTATATATATATGTATATATATATGTGTGTGTGTGTGTGTGTGTGTGTGTGTGTGTGTGTGTGTGTGTGTAGGTGTGTGTAGGTGTGTGTGTGTGTGTGTGTATGTGTGTGTACATATATATATATATATATATATATATATATATATATATATATATACATACACGTACACACATTTGCCTCTCTCCTTCCCTCCCCCACCCCTCCCACCCCCACTTTGCATCCTGCCACAGCTCCTTGGCTTAGTGTCAAGAACTCTGGCGCTCTCGGCCCCGTGCACCCGAAAATAACATTCGTCATTTGAATACGAAAGACCATAGAGAGGCTGAATAGATTACGCGTCGGGGATAAAAGTGGGGAATGAAGATAGATTTTTAGGATTTTCATGATAATCAAGAGGGAGAGCGAGAAGGAGAGAGAGAGAGAGAGAGAGAGAGAGAGAGAGAGAGAGAGAGAGAGAGAGAGAGAGAGAGAGAGAGAGAGAGAGAGAGAGAGAGAGAGAGAGAGAGAGAGAGAGAGAGAGAGAGAGAGAGAGAGAGAGAGAGAGAGAGAGAGAGAGAGAGAGAGAGAGAGAAAAGTGGACGAATATGAATTTTGAAATACTTATTTTGAAATATTAAAAAAGGGAAGAGAAACATGTGTTACGGAATAGAAGGAAGGGGGTGGGAGGGGTCGTAAAAGGCCTTTGGAGAGAAAAGAAATAAAAAGTAACAACCAGAAAGAATATGAAGTAGTTATACAGACTTTTCGTACTCTGGGGCAGTCAGGGAAAGGCTGAGCAGCGGGACACGAGATCGGCGATAGAGAGGGAGTGAGGGAGGGAGTGAGGGAGAGAGGGAGCGAGGGAGAGAGGGAAGTAAGGAAGGAAGGAGGGAGGGAAGGGGTGAGGGAGGGAGGGAGGGAGTGAGGGAGGGAGCGAGGTAGAGAGGGAAGTAAGGAAGGAGGGAGGGGGTGAGGGTTGGGGTGAGAGGGTGAAGGACGGAGGGAGGGAGGGATAGGGCATAAGGAGGGGGAGAAGGAGGAAGAGAGGTAGGGATGGGAAGGGGGGAGGTAAGGTGGGAAGAGGGAAGGAGGGATAGGAAGGAAGGAAGGAAAGAGGGAGGGAGGGAGGGATGGGATGGAAGGAGGGATGGGGTGAGGGAGGGAGGGGAGGAGGGTTATATATAATTATCGATAGATAGATAAATAGATACACACACACAAATTCATACAAAGAGAGAGACAGACAGACAGAGATAGAGAGAGAGACAGAGAGAGAGAGAATGGGGGAGAGGGACAGAGCGAGAGAGAGAGAGAGAGAGAAAGAGAGATAGAGAGAGATAGAGAGAAAAAGAGAGAAAGAAAGAGAGAGAGCGAGAGAGAGAGAGGAGAGGAGAGAGAGAGAGAGAGTGATGAGAGAGAGGATGGAGGAGAGAGAGAGAGAGAGAGAGAGTGAGAAAGAGAAAAAGGAATAAAACATACATACTTTCCTTATAACTCTAGGGTACGCCCGCCATGTTTCATAAACCGTAGATACAGGACTGTGTAATTGTCCCTTTCCCTTTTAAAGGATGTGTTTCTTATCATATTAAAGGGTTTTTGCTAACATAAAGCAATACCATTATTTAAGGGTTTTGAATGATCAAATATACCTTTGC
>NC_061849.1:14031845-14034345 GCF_019202785.1 Penaeus chinensis
TGTGTGTGTGTGTGTGTGTGTGTGTGTGCATCTTCGTGTGTACATGTATAGAAGCGTAAAAACAATTGCTTTATATACTATACCTCTTAGTTATGGTCCGTGCGCGTTTTTGGGCGCAGCTGTTATGGCCTTATCCATTGGACTGCGATCGTTATAAAGGCATTCGTCTTCGGAGCGATTCTTATGACGTCATCTATTTCTGGTCTGACGTCATTAAGCCATTTCTCGTATGTTTTCCTTTTTTGGTATTTGGGTTCTTATTTATTTCCTTGTGTTGGTGTTCATTTGGTACATTGTCTTATTTTGTTGGTTTCTACTTTTCTCTTTGGTTTCTTTGGTATTTTCTTTATTCCTTTCGTCTGTTTTCTTCTTTCTTTTGTTTTTGTTGTTTTCTTTTTCACTTGCTCTTCATAGTTTTTTTTTTTTTTTTTTTTTTTTTCGTTCTCTTCCCTCCGTCCTTCCTTCCTCCGTCTTCCTCTCTTTTCCCTCACTTTTCACTTTCTTCCTGTCTCCCTTCCCTTCTCCTATTCTTCGTTTCTCTCCTTCCCTCTCCGTACTTTCTTCTTTCTTCTTCTTCCCCTCTCCGTTCCTTTCTCTGTCTCTCCCCTACTCTCTCCTACTTTTTCTCTCTCCTCTATCCTCCCGTTTCTCTCTCTTTCTTACCTTTTCTCTTATTCCTCCTCCCTATCTGCGAGTCTTCACTCCTTCCTCTTTCTCTTCCCCTCTGTTTCCCTTCTTCTCCTCTTCATTCCTCGATCTTGCTCTTTACTTCCTTCCTTTCTCTCTTACCTCTGTTCTCTTTAACTCCCTCTTTATCTCTCTCTCTTTCTCCCTCTCCCTCTCCTGCCCTCTTTCCATTTTTTTCACTCTTCTTCTCCCCTTACTTTTTCTTTTCTCTTTCCATTTTCTCTCTTTCTCCCTCCTTCTTTCATTTCACCAAACTCTCCGTCGTGTTTTCTCTGCATTATCCTTGGCAAGGCGGTCTCTCTGCAACATTTTCGAGTTCGGTGGCCTGGGTTTTGCTCTTCCACATTCTTGTCTCTTTTTCTCTCTTTTTTTTATATATTTTTTTCTCTCTTTTTCTCTCCTTTTTAAATTTTTTTCTCTCTTTTTCTCTCTTTCTCTCTCTTTTGTTCTCTTTTTTCTCTCTTTTGGTCTCTCTCTCTTGTTTTCTCTCTCTCTCTTTCTCTCTCCTGTCTCTGCTCTCTTTTTATTTGTTATCTTTATTTTTGTTCTGATGGATTCTTTCTTTGTCAGTGTATTTCTTTCTCTCTCTCTCTCTCTCTCTCTCTCTCTCTCTCTCTCTCTCTCTCTCTCTCTCTCTCTCTCTCTCTCTCTCTCTCTCTCTCTCTCTCTCTCTCTCTCTCTTCCCTTTCCTCTCTTTCTGTCTCTGTCCCTTTCCTTCTGCCTCTATCTCTGTCTATCTCTCTCTCTTAATCTCTAGTCCGCCTTCTCCATCCTCCAGTGCCATTTCTCTATTTCTTATAATTTCCCCTTCTTCTTTATCTTATTCCTCCAATTCCTCTTTTCTCTCGTGTCTCTCATCTCTGTTCGTTCTACGCATTCAGTGTTATCTTTATTGGTTTTATTACCGCTTTTTCCTCCTCTCCTCTCCTTCCCGTTCTTTATGCCACCCTGACTTATTACTTTCCCTTCCTTCTTCTCTTTCTCTCTTCTTCCTCTTCCATTTTTTCTTCTTCTGTTTTCTTTCTTCCTCAGCCTGATTCTCTCCCTTCTTTTTTTTTACATTTATTAGTGCTGGAGTTTTCACTATAAATCATGGAGAGGGATTTTATCTGTCATTTTCTGTTCTTTAAAGCAGGAATCACTTCCTCCTCTCTTTTATCTTGCCTCTCCTCTTCCTCCTTTCTTCGTCTCAGTTTCTCCCTCCTCCGCCTTTCCTTCCTCCCTGCCCTCTCTCCTACGCTCTCCTACCTTGTCTTTCGCCCCTATCTTCCCTGTTTTTCTCTTCGCTTTCCCGTCCTTCGTTTCTCTCCTCACCTTCTCTTTTTCTTTCTCTCTTCCCCTTCCTCTTTTCTCTCTCTCTCTCTCTCTTAGCTCGTTTCCACTTCTCTCCTCTTTTTTCCATCTCAGTTTCTCCTTTCTTCCCTTCCTCCCTTCCCCCTGCCTCTTTCCCTCTTAATTTCACCATCTCAGTCTCTCCCATCCTCCTCTCCCTCTCCCTCAGCCTCTCCCTCTTTCCCTCTCTCTCTTCCTACTATCCCTACCCGTTCCCTATCCCTCCTTCCTTATCCCTCCCTACCTCCCTTCTTCCCTCCCTCCCTCCATCCCTCCCTCCCCCCTCTCTCCTTTCTCTCTATCCTTTTTCTTCTCCTACCCTCCCTCCCTCCCTCCCTCCCTCCCTACTTCTCTCCCCTCTCCCAATCCCCCCTTCTCCCTCCTCCCTCCCTCCCTGCCTACTTCCCCCTCTCCCTCTTTCCCTCCCCCCCTCCCTCCCTCCCTCCCAACTTCTGTACCTTTCCCCTACCTCTCTCATTTT
>NC_061849.1:14061015-14066015 GCF_019202785.1 Penaeus chinensis
AAAAAGGGTAAGGGAATATGGGGGGGGGGGAGGGAAGGAAGGGGGGAGGAAGGAAGGAAGGAAGGGGGGGGGAGGAAGGGAAGGGGTCGATAAGCTGAAAATACTAAGGGGAATAAGAAGGGGAGGGGGTAGGGGAGGAGGGAGGGAGGATGAGATGAGGGAGAAAAAAAGCAGAAAGGAAAAAAATGGAAATATGAATAGATGAAAAAATAAGTCTGTGAAATGAAAAAAAAGGAAAAAAATGCTGGAAGTGTCTTTTTATGTATGCCTTTGTGTTTCTGCGTGCGCGCGCGTGTGTGTGTGTGTGTGTGTGTGTGTGTGTGTGTGTATGTGTGTGTGTGTGTGTGTCTTTGTGTGTGTGTGTGTGTATGTGTGTGTGTGTGTGTGTCTTTGTGTGTGTGTCTTTGTGCGTGTGTGTGCGTGTGTGTGTGTCTGTGTTTCTGTGCGTGTCAGTTCACTGTTTATGCATGCGTTTGTGTGTGTTTTTGTGTTTCTGTGTGTGTGTGTGTGTGTGTGACTGTGTTTGCGTATGTATATATGCGTATAAAATGGGAACGATAGAATAAAGAACAAACTTTTAGCTAAGATTTATTATACGACAGAACATATCTGTATATACACAATTGTGTTTGCAGTAACCATATATATGTAAATGTGTTTCCCCCCCCCCCCCCCCTCTCTCTCTCTCTCTCTCTTTCTCTCTCTCTCTCTCTTTGTATCTTTCTCTCTCTCTCTCTCTCTCTCTCTCTCTCTCTCTCTCTCTCTCTCTCTCTCTCTCTCTCTCTCTCTCTCTCTGTCTGTCTGTCTATCTTATTCTCTTTGTATCTCTCTCTCTCTCTCCCTCTCTCTCGCTCCTCTCCCCCTCCCACTCCCACTCCTTCTCCCCCTTCCCTCCTCTCCCTCTCGCCCTTCCTCTCCATCTCCCCCCTTCCCCTTCTACCTCGCCCCCCCCCCCTTCCCTCCTCTCCCTCTCCCCCTTCTCCCTCCCCCTCCCTCCCCTTTTACACACGCCGTCCACCACACAATGACAATAATCTTTCTCTTTCTCTTTTCTTCCCAAACGCAGTATTGGTACGATTACAAACTCAACTGGGACCCAAAGGAATATGGAGGAGTAGAGATGCTGCACGTTCCTTCTGACCACATCTGGAGACCGGACATTGTACTTTATAACAAGTGAGTGTCGAGTTGCGAATGCGTGTGTGTGTTTGGTGTTTTGAATGTAAATCGGTGTTGCTCATATTCTGTTATTTTTTTTTTAAATCATTATCACTATTGTTATTATCATTGTTGTTAATGTTCTTCTTACTGTTATTGTATCATTATCATTATTATTGTCATGATCATCATCATCATTACCTTAATCATCATTATTATTGTTATGATTATCATCATCATTAGCTTCATCATTAGTATAATCATCATCATTATCTTCATTATCATTATTATTATTACCATTGACATTATCATCATCATCATTGTCTTTATCATCATCATCATTGTCATTATCATTATTATCATTGTTTTTATCATTATCTTTATTGTAATTACTATTGTTATTATTATTGTTTTTGTTATTGATATCACTGCTATTGTCACTGTCCTCATCCACATCATTATTATCATCATTATTATTATTATTGATATTATTCCTATCATAATTATTATATCCTTCTTGTTATCCTTACTATTATTTTTGGTGTTGTTGTTATTGATCATAAATACCCTTATCATTATCATAATCTTTAAATACCATTTTCACTAATACTATCAGTATCGTATTCTGATTTCAATATCTTATTTATCATCATGATCATCGTTACTTTTACAATCATTTTTATGCCAATGATTATTAATACTCTTTCTTACAATCATTCTTACCATTATCATTATCATATCATTTACATTACCAAATACTTCGACAATACTTCCACTACTAATCTTTTTATAATCATCTCTATCATTTTAATTATTAATTCATAATCAGTACCTTTACGGGAATGATAGAACACTGAAGAAGATCAACTGAAACACTGTCATTAACAATTCCTCATCCGAATACTGAAATGGGTTAAAAATCGGTTTCCACTAAGCCTGATGAGGAACGTTTGGTGAGTCCGAAACGTTTCCCTTTTAAGGCGTTTCGAGTGGGACAGTGTTTCGTTGTAGTCGCGTGTATACATTACTGTGTTGGTATTTGTGTGTATGTTTATGAAGTAGATAAAGATTGTTAGGTAAGGCAGTGCAAGTAGATTGTTGTTATATTAAATAATTATAAATGAGAATTAGAGTAAAATAGATTTAAAAAAATGAAAAAAAGAAATAGACGAAGGCATTCACCAATAAATAATCTTAATCATAAATGAAAGAAAAGAAAAGAAAAATACATTCCATTATATGAATCCCCAATTGCTAAAAACATAAGGCAAATACCCAAATATATTTTTCTCTTTCATAGCATTAATATACAGCTCACAAAACCGTAGTGGAATACTGACGAAGTTGCTATAGAGTTTATATATTTACTGTTAAACCCACAAATACCTGATACATATTTAATAAAGCTACATGAATAAGTAAATACATACATACACGAATACATAAAAAAGTAATGAATCATTCAGTGAGTGAAATAAGTATGCAAGAAATTAATAAACAAATATATCAATTAATATAAACAATATTTGAACAAATAAAGCAATTGCTAGACATATAAAGAAAGAAGGAAAAAATGATTTATAAACAAATAACTATGAAAATACAGGTAATTAGAAGGGATTGTTTTTTCAAAATCTCATTTGAATGTATTGGCATAACATTTCGCGAAAATTAATAATAAATTAAATACAGTGATTTATTTATAAATGTGAAAAGATATGAGAATGTGAATAAAGAGAGAGAAAGGCAAATAAATAGATGACCAGAGAAACAAATATTGAAAGTTAGTAAGATAATAGTAGTCATAATGTTGACAAAATGATGGTAATAATATCAACATAGATATAGTGAGTCTTTGTTATTATTTCTATAATCATCCTTATTAGTATTACTATAATTTTTACTATTTTTTTAATTATCATTATTATTGTTATTATTATCATTATGATTATTGTCATCATTATTTTTTGGGGGTTGTTTTGTTATTATTATTATTATTATTATTATTATTATTATAATTATTATTGTTTTTATTATTATCATTATCATTATTATTATTATTATTATTATTATTATTATTATTATTATTATTATTATTATTATTATTATTATTATTGTTGTTGTTGTTGTTGTTATTATTATTACTTTAACTGTTACTGTTAGTATTAACACTATAGTTATCATTATGATTAATGCTACCATTTTTATTATTGTAATTATCATTATCATCATACTTATTATTATAATTAGAATAACAGTTATAATGATGGTGATGATAATGACACCCTAAGAAATAAGATACAAGATATATCAATACATCAGAAAAGATATAATGTTAATTTTAATGATAATACACGCAAAAGTAATGATAACAATAATGATAGTAATGATGATGATGATGTTAATAATGATAATGATAATGATGACGATAATGATAATAATTATTATTATTATCATTATTATTATTATAATAACAATAATGATAAAACGAAATAATGATAATGATAATAACGACAATAATAATAATAATAATAATAATAATAATAATAGTAATAATAATAATAATAATAATAATAGTAATAATAATAATAAATAATAATAATGATAATAATGATAATAATATTAATAATAATAATAATGATAATAAATAATAGCAATGATAATATCAATAACAACAATAACAACAACAACAATAAATACGAAATAAAGCATTAAACCAAGCCACACCACAACTCAATAGCGCAGAGTGTGTTTCTCGGATCCTCGACGATGATCAACAACCCACAACCGGCCTGGGTTGTTTGTACTTCTGTTTCCAATACTGACCGACCCGATAAAGGTGGCACGCTGGGTGGGCAACACTGCACTGGGTCTTGCTGGTTATTGTTGTTATCGATATTGCTCTTATTATGATTTTTGTTATTATTGTTGTTGTTGTTGTTGTCATTATTATTACAATGATTATTACTATTTCATTATTATTGTTACCATTGTTCTTGTTGTTGTTATCTTTGTTATTGTTATTATGATTACTGTTATTACTACTATCATTATTATTGTTATTACTATTATTATTACTTTTATTATTATTATTATTATTTATTATTTTTGTTATCATTATCATTGTCATCGTCATCATCATCATCATCATTATTATTATCATCAATATATTTAACAATATAGATGGTAATGATAATAACAACAATAATGATATTGATAATAACAATAATAATATTATCATCATTATTGTTATTATTATTATTATTATTATTATTATTTTTATCAACAATGATAATAATAATAATAATGATAATAATAATGATGATGATGATGATGATAATGAAGTAGATAGTAATGATAATAATAATAATTATCATAATAATAATAGTGATGATGATGATAATAATAATGAGGATAACAATTATAACAATAATGATAATGGTGATAATAACATTATTATTAATGAAAATGATAACACTAATCTAATAAGACTACGAATAGTAACAGTAATTGTTATCATTATTATCATTATGATTATTATCATGATTATCATTACTATTACAATCATCATCACCATCATTTTTATGATCATTCATATTGTTTTTTTTTATATCAGTATTACTATCAGTGTTGTTATCATCATCTCCATTATCCTCATTTGTATCATCACCATCAAAATTATTGCTGTTTATATTATTATCATCAATATCATCACCAATCATCTTGATTGTTACTACAATTGATTCATTATCATTAATCATTATTAGCATCAGCATTATCAAATACATCATCTCATTATATTTGCATTAATATGATGTAATGTAATACAAATCAATGAGTTC
>NC_061849.1:14071015-14073424 GCF_019202785.1 Penaeus chinensis
GTATTATTTTTATATAATTAATACAATACCATATTATGACATCATATATATTAATACACATTAGACAACACCACAACCACCACACACACACAAATATTTATATATATTTATATATATTTTTTGTATTGTATTTTTGTATGTTTGTAAATTTTCTTTATTTCTTTTTCCTTTTTTTCTCTTTTCTTTTTATCTTTCCATATATTTGTCTATCTATCTATATTTTGGGGTACATTTAAGTGTAAGTGTATGAATTAATGTGTCTGTGTGTGGGTTTTGGCGGCTGTATGTTTGTGTGTGTCTGTATGCGTGTGTTTGTGTATTAGCTGATCTTCCATATCTAATTTTTTACCTCGTAAGTTTTAAGCTTGTTTGTCACTTAAAATGTCCTTTTCCGAAATTTTCAAACTTTGCAAATGATTTTTCGAAGAAGCGACAGAGGATGCAGTTGGCAGAGTATACGAAACGGTTTTTCAAGGAAGAGTCGCGTCTTAGGATGTCTTACAAGGAAGGGCGTCGTAGGAATCGTGAGGAGGGATTGAAGGAAGGGAAGGATGGGTGAGGAAATAAGAAAAAGGGGGAAAATAAAGGGTGTTTTGCGTGCGTGCGTGTGGGTGTGTGTGGGGTGGTATGTTTTGTTTTGTGTTGTCTGTTGTATGTAAGTATGTATCCATTATGAAAATATATATATATATGTATATTATATATATATTTTATATATATATAATTATTTATACATATAAATTATATATATATATTGTGTGTGTGTGTGTGTGTGTGTGTGTGTGTGTTGTTTTTGTTAGTGTACACTTAAAGCGTTGTTATCCATATGTATAAATCCATGTAAAAAAAGGGGGGGGGGGGTAGAGAGCAAACGCATTATCCAGGGAACACCGATGTCTAAGTGGTATTTTGGGTACATCAGGGTACAGTCTTTTGCCTTGTGTGTGTCAGCCCCCCCCCCTTTTAAGTTTGAGTGAGATATGTGACGTCTGCGCAATTACGTTACGGTGGAGTGTTTGGCCAAAAAAAAAAAAAAAAAAAAAAGGAGAATATGAAAGAAGTATTTTAAGACCATGTTGAAGCCTGGATACGGAAAAAGGAAATAAAATGGATTTTTTAGATTACTGAAGCTTCCAGGGTAAACTGGGGTCCCTGGGTACACCGGTGACGCCGAAATTGATTTAGTGTTGTTGACGATAAATTGATGGACACAATCCATCTCTGTCTCTGTGTAAACATGGTTGTATTTCTGTGATACGAAAACGAATGGACGCTGAGGGTAGAATTAAAGATAGATTCTTGAAGTGGGAAAAAATGCAGTATTTTTTTAATTTTGTGAGAGAGGTTTGAAGCGAGGGGAGAGAGGAGAGAAGAGAGGAGGAGAGTGAAAGAATAAGTATCCGGTGTGGTAGCATTTGCTTGGTGTACGGTGTGTGTGTGTGTGTGTGGTTTTTTGTGTGTGTTATGAGGGGTTTTGTGTGGTGGTGTGTGTTTGTGGTGTGTGTGTGTATGTGTAGTGTATGGTAGGTATGTGTTGTGTTGTGCAGTGTTGTTTGTGTGTTTTTGGTGTGTGGGTTGTGTGTGTTTTTGTTTAAAAGGTGGTTCGTTTTTTGTGTGTTGGGGTGTTGTGTGTGTGTGTGTTTTGTGTGGGTGTTTGGGGATAAAGAGAGGAGGAGACGTGAGAGAGGAGAGAGGAGAAAGAGAGAGGTGAGTGAGTGTGTGTGGTTTTGTGTGTGTGTGTGTGTGTGGTGTGTGTGTGTGTGTGTGTGTGGTTTGCATGGTTAAGCTCGTTATTTAATATTATTAGATACGTGTACACAAAGATCTGTGAATTTTACACACAACACGCCCCACACTCGCAAAGGGGTGTGGTATAAAGAAAAAGGGTTTTCCGACCTTTTCAGTATAAAAAACCCGGGGCCTTATTTTCCCCCTCTTTCTGGGGCCCTTTGAGACCCAAATCGTTCTCCCGATCATGCGGGGGCAAATGGGAGGGGGGGGTAGGGGGGAGGGAGAAGGGAGGGGGGAGGGGGGGAAGGGGTGTAGAGGGGTTGCCAATGCGTAAATAAACGAGTCCAAGGTACGCCCGGGGACATCTTAATGTATTAGACCTCGTCTCTTGCAGGAAACGAAATATCAAATTGTCTTGAGATGTTAAGGATGGCAGAGCAAATGGGGCCTTCGGGGCGAGCGCTCTGCGAGATGAGATGCGGCGCGAGAGAGGGAGGCTGTGATCGGCGCCTTCCTTTGCTAAAGATTGAGCTAGTTTTGAACACGTTAAGGCAAATGTTTTTATATGTGTTAGGGTTTTTGTTGTGTGTGTGTGTGTGTTTGTGTGGTTTGTGTGTGTGTTGTTTGTATTTTGCAGTTTGATATTGAATCACAAACACCAAATATGTGTGTGGTGTG
>NC_061849.1:14078524-14081024 GCF_019202785.1 Penaeus chinensis
GGAGAAAGAGGAGTTAGAGAGAGAAAGAGGCAGATAGACAGACAGAGGAAGAGAATGAGAGGGGTGGGATACTTGGGAGAGGGAGAGAAAAAAATGAAAAAGGTAGAAGGAAAGAGAGAAAGATGAGTTAGAAAGAGAGATAAGGAGAGATATAAAGAGAGACAGAGACATATAGAGGCAGAAACACAGAGAGAGTAATAAAGAGACACAGACGGAGAGAGAGAGTAATAAAGAGAAAGAAACAGACACACAAACGGAAAAGAGAAACAGAAACGAACAGACAGACAGGCAGACAAGGAACGAGTTCTCGGCGCGTAGCCCATTAGCACAGGAAATCTAAGTGATTTGGGAGCAAAGAGGAGATAAAAAAAAGGAAAGAAAAAGAGAGATAAATGGTGCTAAGCGATAGGTGGTGATGGGCGAGTGGAAATGAAAGGAGAACAGGAAAGGAAGGAAATTATAGTTATTGAAAGATGCAAGAGTGGAACGGAGAGATGGAGGACAGTGGAAGAGGAGGAAGGAGGGGGGGGGTGAGGGGGGGGAGACGAAAGGGAATTGGGAATGAGGAAAGGAATGATGGGGGAAAAGAGAGGGGGAGGGAATGATGATGGGAAGGGAAGGGGAAAGGGAGGAAAAAGGGGAAGGGAAGAGGGAGAAGGAATAGTGGGGAAGGAGAAAAAGAAGAAGGAGATAAGGAAGGAGAGAGGATAGTGGGGAGAGGAAGGAGAAGGAGAAAGGGAAGAAGAAGGAAAAGAAGGGATAGTAGGAAGGGGAATAGAGGAAAGGGAGGGGAGGTGGAACTGAAGAAAAGGAATAGTAAGGAAAAGGGGAAATGGGGAGAGGAATAGTTGAAAAGTTGATAGACAGAGCGAGGGGACTGTAGGGATATGTCAAAAATAATCGATAGGGAGGAAAAGGGTAGAATAAATAGGGGAAGAGGGGAAAAGAGAGAGGGGAAGAGGGGAAAAGAGAGAGGCGTAAAAGAGGGGAGAGGAACACGGAAGGGGGAGGGGACGGATGCATTAGGTACATGTTCCCTTAACTGTTAACAATTAGGAATTTAATGTCATACGCCACTAAGCATGAGATTGGCTAAAACAGTCACTCTATATTCAAATGTGACACAGGAGGATGAACGGACTTATTTCTAAATTAAAGGTTAATTTGCATAAAGGAACAGAAGTTAATTATTTCCTCGTCAATCCTCCACCAGCAAAGATACGCTCACGTACATACGAGCACACACATGTATACACACACGTATACACCCACAAACAGAAAACGGAAACGCACACATACACACAAATGCAATCATGCAATCGTATACAGAGTCTATGCAATCGAATGTGCATATAGATAGATAGATAAATAGATAGATAGATAGACAGATAGATATATAGATAGATAGATGGAGAGAGAATAAGAGAGAGAATAAGAGAGAGAGAGAGAGAGAGAGAGAGAGAGGAAGGGAGAGAGAAAATAAGAGATTGATAAAGAGATAGATAGATAGATACAAAAACTAAGTATATCATTTATATTGTTATTTTGTCGAAAAAAAATTCATGCTCTCACAAAGCCATTCATTCAGAATCACTTTTATCATCATTTTATCATTTATTAAAAAAAAAGGAACATGAGTCACCAGAATTAAAATGCATTTGCAGACCAACCTTCCCCTTGCCTTCACTTATTCACAATTAAGTTATTAAACTGAATTGTATTATCTTTGCACTAAAAAATCATATTCAGCATAAATATTAAATGTTAGATTGGTAAAGACATAGATAGATAAATTGAGAGATAATTAGATACATGTATTTGTACTTGCATAAGAGAGAGAGAGAGATAGAGAGAGAGAGAGAGAGAGAGAGAGAGAGAGAGAGAGAGAGAGAGAGAGAGAGAGAGAGAGAGAGAGAAAGAGAGAAAAAAGAGAAAGAGAATAAGAGAGAGAAAAAGAGAAAGAGAGAAAGAGAATAAGACAGAGAAAGAGAGTAAGAAAGAATAACAAAAAGAAAGAAAAGAGAAAAAGAATACGAAAAAGAGAGGAAAAACGAGAAAAAAATCATACAAAATAAAATAAGAATCACAAAGAAAAATCAAACCATAGAGAGAGCGTAAAAGCGAGAAAGAGAGAGAAAGCAAAAGCAGGGAGGAGGATCATCGTCCGAGTTCTGCGAATTATGACACCGTGTTACTCCGCCAGCATTCAGCATCCGTCATGCCAAGTGTAGTTCTTTTGGCAATAGTTCATGGGCTTAGAATTCCGCGAGAAGTTTCTTTGAATTTGTTTGACACACCGAGGCAGGCACGAAAACACACGGACATGCATACATACATACGTACATACACACATGCATACATGCATACATGCATGCCTACATACATATATACGTACATACATACATGCATACATGCATACGTACATACATACATGCATACATACATACATACGTACATATATACATGCGTGCATACATGCATACATACATACATGCATACA
>NC_061849.1:14093095-14095595 GCF_019202785.1 Penaeus chinensis
AAAAAAAAATCATTTGTTTTAAGGGTGTGTGTGTGTGTGTGTGTGTGTGTGTGTGTGTGTGGTTTAGAGGAGGGGTGGGGGTTGGGAGGGGGGAGAGGGGATAAGAGAGGGTCTTATGTGTTTGTTTGGGTTTTAATTGTTTTTTTTTCTTTTTTTTTTTTTTTTTTTTTTCAAGGTGTGTATTTAGTTGTATTATTATCCTCATCATTATTTTCATTGACCTTTCAATTTTATTTGTCCTTGCAGCATTACTGGTAAATTTTCTATAGATGCAATTGATAATTAACAAGATCTAAAAAAAAACAAATAACCAGAGAAATAGATAAATAGATAAATAAAAATTAAAATCAAATTGAAAACTCATAATAAAGTTTTTGAACCGTATCCACTTCTAAAAAGATATTTCTAGACCATATAAAATCACCTAAATTATCCTTCTGAACAATTTTATTATATGATTTTTAGCTACCCAAAAAAAAAAAAAAAAAAAAAAAATGTTATTAGCTATATCCAATTAAGGAAAATATTACTCTAAACATTTTATTTTTATTCCAATTAGTTCCAAACCCACTCGAAGAATCCAGTCACAAGGAAAAAAAAATCCCAATCATGACCAATCACAAAAAAACAACTAATCAAGTCAACCCAATCACAAAAAAAAAAGTCTTACATTAAATTACAAAAAAAAAAAAAAAAATGGATAAATAAAATAACCACACAAAACATAAATAAATCAATCTTAACCAAGTCACACCCAATCACAAACAAATCTCCTCCCCCCCCCCCCACCAATCTTTGAAAAATCTGCCCCAAGACCCTCACCGAAAGGAATTTCCCTATTGAGGCTACGCAATGATCGGGTCATGCATTATAAACGTTCCTAATGGCGCAGGATCTGGCTCATGCAAATATCATGAGGCCCGTTCTGTTTAGGGGGTGAGGGGGGTGGTGGATAGAGAATAGGCAGGATGGTAGGATGGGATAGGAAGGAGAGAGAATAGGCAAGATGGTAGGATGGGATAGGAAGGAAGAGAATGGAGAGAAAATAGGCAGGATGGTAGGATGGGATAGGAAGGAAGAGAATGGAGAGAAAATAGGCAGGATGGTAGGATGGGATAGGAAGGAAGAGAATGGAGAGAGAATAGGAAGGATGGTAGGATGGGATAGAAAGGAAGAGAATGGAGAGAGAATAGGCAGGATGGTAGGATGGGATAGGAAGGAAGAGAATGGAGAGAGAATAGGAAGGATGGTAGGATGGGATAGAAAGGAAGATAATGGAGAGAGAATAGGCAGGATGGGATAGGAAGGAAGAGAATGGAGAGAGAATGGGCAGGATGGTAGGATGGGATAGGAAGGAAGAGAATGGAGAGAGAATAGGCAGGATGGTAGGATGGGATAGAAAGGAAGAGAATGGAGAGAGAATAGGCAGGATGGTAGGATGGGATAGAAAGGAAGAGAATGGAGAGAGAATAGGCAGGATGGTAGGATGGGATAGAAAGGAAGAGAATGGAGAGAGAATGGGCAGGATGGTAGGATGGGATAGGAAGGAAGAGAATGGAGAGAATATGGAGGAAGAGAAGGAAGGGATAAAGGGATGCAAGGAGGAGGTGGAAGGAAGGGTACACAAGGAGGAGAAGGATAGGGAGAACACAGGATGATAGGATGGGATAGGAAGAAGAATTTGAAGTGTGTGAGGAGGGAGGAATAGAGAGGTGATGGGATAAAGGAGAGAGATAGGGACAAAGCCTGATAGAGGGATGGGATAGGAAGGAGAAGAATAGGAAATATATGGAGAGAATAGAAAGGGGGAAACTATTGAAATGATGGGATAGGAAGGAAGAGAATGGAGAGAGAATAGGAAGGATGGTAGGATGGGATAGGAAGGAAGAGAATGGAGAGAGAATAGGAAGGATGGTAGGATGGGATAGAAAGGAAGAGAATGGAGAGAGAATAGGAAGGATGGTAGGATGGGATAGGAAGGAAGAGAATGGAGAGAGAATAGGCAGGATGGGATAGGAAGGAAGAGAATGGAGAGAGAATAGGCAAGATGGTAGGATGGGATAGAAAGGAAGAGAATGGAGAGAGAATAGGAAGGATGGTAGGATGGGATAGAAGGAAGAGAATGGAGAGAGAATAGGAAGGATGGTAGGATGGGATAGAAAGGAAGAGAATGGAGAGAGAATAGGAAGGATGGTAGGATGGGATAGAAGGAAGAGAATGGAGAGAGAATAGGAAGGATGGTAGGATGGGATAGAAAGGAAGAGAATGGAGAGAGAATAGGCAGGATGGGATAGGAAGAAGAGAATGGAGAGAGAATAGGAAGGATGGTAGGATGGGATAGGAAGGAAGAGAATGGAGAGAGAATGGGCAGGATGGTAGGATGGGATAGGAAGAAGAGAATGGAGAGAGAATAGGCAAGATGGTAGGATGGGATAGGAAGGAAGAGAATGGAGAGAAAATAGGCAGGATGGTAGGATGGGATAGAAAGGAAGAGAATGGA
>NC_061849.1:14153095-14173095 GCF_019202785.1 Penaeus chinensis
TATAAATAACCATCATTATCAAAAACGATAGCAATGACTGTATTGATAAAGAGCTCCATTAATAATCTCAGCAGCAGCAAAAATCAATTATACGACCACATCAGCAATAACAAGGCCAATAACAATAACAATAACACATAACAACAATAAGCTCGCCCCTCCCCTCAACCCCCCCCCCCCTCCCTCCTCCTTCTCCGCCTACGTCTCATTAAATACTTACAATATAAATCTGTACAAAGGAAGGAGGGGGCGAAGAGAGGAGAGGAGAGAGAAGGGGGGGGAGGGAGGGAGAAATTAAGGAGAGAGAAGATAAATGAGGGAAGGAAGAAGAAGAGGAAGGGATGGAGGGAGAGAGGGAGAGAAGGGAGGGAGGGGAGTGATGGAATGGAAGGAAGAAGGTAGAGAGAGAGAGAGAGAGAGAGAGAGAGAGAGAGAGAGAGAGAGAGAGAGAGAGAGAGAGAGAGGGAGGGAGAGAGAGAGCAAGAAAGCGAGAGAGAGAGAGAGAGAGAGAGAGAGAGAGAGAGAGAGAGAGAGAGAGAGAGAGAGAGAGCGAGAGAGCGAGAAAGCGAGAGAGAGAGAGAGAGAGAGAGAGAGAGAGAGAGAGAGAGAGAGAGAGAGAGAGAGAGGGAGGGAGCGAGAGAGCGAGAAAGCGAGAGAGAGAAAGAGAGAGAGAGAGAGAGAGAGAGAGAGAGAGAGAGAGAGAGAGAGAGAGAGAGAGAGAGCGAGAAAGCGAGAGAGAGAGAGAGAGAGAGAGAGAGAACAAGAAAGCGAGAGAGAGAAAAAGAGAGAGAGAGAGAGAGAGAGAGAGAGAGAGAGAGAGAGAGAGAGAGAGAGAGAGAGAGAGAGAGAGAGAGAGAGAGAGGGAGAGGGAGGGAGAGAGACAGAGAGAGCGAGAAAGAGAAATGAAGGGGTAACGATCATAGGAAATATATCTCCCTCGAAAGACTATTACAGCTGAGTTACAAGACAGCTTAATTACCTTGGGCTTCCCCCTCGAGGCCAGAGCTTCTCCTAGCGAGCGTTGTAGAACATGGAGTGGCCTCCTTGTGGCCTCCGCTCCGCCGGGGTTGTGGCCAGGTGTGGTGAATGTGTGGTGATGGGAATGTGAATGTGTGGTGATGGGAGGGTGTGATGATGTGGTGATGAGAGGTCACGATTGCGTGGTGATGGGAAGCTGTGATGTGTTATGTTTTGACGTGATGTGAAGTGATGTTACTTAGTATGATGAGATGTGACGTTGGAAGAGGACGCAATGCCCAGCAAAATAAATTTTGTTAATATTTATAACATTGATAAAAGTCATGTCGATTATTAATAATAGAAACATATATATATAACTTAATATAGTGAAAATATATATGATGCTAATGATTATGATATAACAGTGATGGTAAAAATATGAATGTTATCATTAGGAAAAATATACACTGGTGATGATAATATTGCAATAAAACTAATGATGGTTGTAATAAATATCTAACCATAATGATGATGATATTAAGAATATTGGTAACAGTGAAAATGATGGTAGTAATGATAATAATGATAATAATGATAATAATACTGAATAATAATAATTATTATAATTACAACGATATTACTAATAAATGTTAACAATAATGATAATAATAATGGTAATAATAATAATGATAATATTAATAATAACAGTAATAATGATAATAATAACATAACAGTAATAATAATAATAATGATAATGATAGTGATAATAACAATAGTGATAATAACAATAATAATGATACTAATCTTAATAATAGTCATAATAATGATAATGACAAAAATAACGATGGTAATAATGATAGTAATGATGATGTGATGATAATAATAATTATAAAAATGATAATAATAATTATTATTATTATTGTTTTTGTTATTATTATTATTATTATTATTACTATTTCATTATTATTACAATGATGATGATGATGATGATAATAATAACAATGAAAAGAAAATTGTACTAAATATTATAACAATATTAATCTTAACAAAAAATACACTAAGAATAATAACTACAGTAATGAAAAGGAACGTAATATGTCTATGAGCCAAAACATAAGGCATTTTCGCTTTACTATTTAATGGCATTATACACATCATTTTATTTATATGTATATTTTATTTTTTTCAAAATTTTATCAATTCTCTTTCAGTTATTGGTTGTTTTTTCTTTTCCTTCTGTTTTGCTTTAAGTCTTCAAAATTTCTTATCGAATTCCGCGCTTTGTCATTTGTTTTATTGGCGCCGTCCATAACTAAATATTTTGTTATGAAGGTTTCGATTTTCTTTAAGCTCGTAATTTGTTTTAACTCTTTTTTTTTTTTTCTAACTTTTGTTTTCTTTTCTTTCATTCTTCTCTGATTATTATGTCTCTCTCTCTTCTCTTCTTTTCTCTTCTCTCTCTTTCTCTTTCTCTCTTCTCTCCCTCTTCTCTTTTCTCTCTATTCTCTTCTCTCTCTCTTTCTCTTCTCTCTCTTCTCTCTTCTCTCTCTCTCTCTTTCTCTCTCTCTCTCTCTCTCTCTCTCTCTCTCTCTCTCTCTCTCTCTCTCTCTCTCTCTCTCTCTCTCTCTCGCTCTCTCTCTCTCCCTAGCCTTGCTTCCATTTCTCTCACTGTCTCTCTCTCTCTCTATTCACCCCCCCCCCCCCACCTATCTCTCCGTCTGACCATGTCCCCCCTCCCTCCCTCCTATCTCTCCATCTGGAAACCCCCTTTCTCTCTCTAATCATCAACCCTTCCCTCCTCTTGACTCATCCGCCATTGTCTCTCTCTCTCTCTCCCGCCCAACCAAACACCAGGATGACCGACGGGCCTTACTCCACCACCTGTCGCATCCACGGCTCCACCAACATCCACGACGACGGGTATGCCCTCGAAAACTCGGACAAGAGCCCCACTTTTAGGCCCTTCCAGCATAACCTGCCCCACTGCTCGCCCGAGGTTCACCGCACGTGTTGGTGTGTCAACTTCATCGCAGAGCATACGAGACTCAAGGAGGATTCGACAAAGGTCAGGACTGAGTTCTTTGATTCATTTTTTTTTTCATTATTATTATTGTTTTATTTATGTTTTTTTTTTTTTTTTTTTTGGGGGGGTGAGTGTTTCTGTGTATTATATTTATATATGTGTGTGTGTGTGTGTGTATGCGTGTGTGTGTTCTATTTAGTATATCCCATTTATTTAGATCACATTTATACTTTTTTATCAGGAATTATAAATGGGTCATAAGTAAAAAATATTTAAAAAAAAACAGAAAATTCACCATAATCACATATAACTAACACAAATATCCCCCCAAAACACACCATTCCCACATAAATATAGAACAAAACAGAAATAAACAAAAATAACAGTCTTAATAACCAAAAGCTAACATTCTCCAATGGCGTCGGCAGGTGAAGGAAGATTGGAAGTACGTTGCCATGGTACTGGACCGGCTTTTCCTGTGGATCTTCACCCTGGCAGTGCTGGTGGGCACGGCTGGCATCATCCTGCAGGCACCCTCGCTGTATGACGACCGCGTTCCCCTGGACAAGAAGCTCAGCGAGGTGTTCCGAGCTCATCCTTCCAATAACTAATCATTCCCCGGGGTTTATGGAGCGCGTGCCAATGAAGATTTTTTTTTTTTTTTTTTCCATCAAGATAGTCATTGCGTTATTAATATTATTGTTATCTTTCTCTTGCAAGGGTCTTTTTTTTTTTTTCTTTTTTTCTTTCGGTGATCAAATGTCTTACTGTGAGAAATCATGTTTCTTTGTTTATATACAGGGATATATACGCATAGCCAAGAGCATGTCATGGAGAACACGAAATTAAAATAACTTTAGCTTTATTTTTAAGATAATGCAGAATGAGTGGAGAATCCTGACCCATGAGTTTCCCAGTTGTTTGGATATTATATCATATTTAGATAGACTCGGTGATGTAAATGCAAGAGTATTTTACATTAGATTGTTGACGCATATGAAATACATTGACATATAGGATAAGAAGCGTTTCCACCTGTTGACATTTATGTCTATTTTTCATCTCTACTTTTTTTTAGCAGAATCATTATGAACAAGATGCTCATTTTAACATGTTAAAATGATGCGCAGCCTAGTTACATGTTTTTATTTCATTACATCCATTTTTCATTGATTTATTTATTATTGAAACATCATGCCACGATGGACAAAGAAATGAAAATCATACAATCAATCAATCAGTGTGTAGTTGTGTTTATATTATATTTAACAAATAAGTGAAAACTATATACAAGAGGTAAATTACTAGCCTCTGTAGACTTTCTATAAACCAAAGTGTAGATTACAGACAGTGCTGTACTATACATATTTTGTATCATAGATGTAGACACAAAACATCTCGTCAAAGGACTTAGGTAAACTTGATTTTCGGTGCGAAATATTATTACAAGGGAAGAGAGAAAGCGAGAGAGAGGGAGAGAGAAATACGAAAGTGTGATAACGGTTTTCTGCGAGTGGACTGAAGAACTTATTACCTTTTTAGTATTATAGTGCAAAGATAAGATGCTCTCTTGTATTACCTTGGATAATATATGTAAGAAAAGCGGTGAACGGATTCGAACGCTGACACTGAAGAAAAAAAAAACGTTTCTGCGAAGAGAGAAAACCAATCGTATATTCTAAGTAAAAATGGAAAACAAAACAAGAATCCTAAAAAAAAGGGGAACTGACTCAACTTTGCTTAGATGAACACGAAAGGAAATGGAGACACCAAGGGAAAAAAAGAATATAGATATATAAATGATCTCTCCGTTGACAGAGATGTGTGTATATATTAAGCAGTAGCAGAGCACGTGTTCGCCTGCTGGACTGATTAGCAGGAACCTAGACATCTTACGGTGAAGTTAAATGTGCAGAATAGCAAGTTTTAAGATAAAAAAAATTGTGTTGGATGACATTTCCATTGTGTTATTCCAAAGATTGATACAAACGTTACAGTATTCTATAGCAAAAAAAAAAAAAAAAAATTATCTGATACTGTAAATAGATATATGATATCACTTTGTTGTTAATATTGATAGAATGATTGATATTCTTGAAGTCAGTGGCATTGTTATTATAGAAATTATGTAACTGAATTCTCGATATTGTTTGAAGTGTTTAATAATGTGGAAACAAATATTAAAATCCCCTAGCAAGTAATCCTGATTTTGTTGCCAATTAGAATAAACACACATTCCCTCAAAATATATCTTTTTGTCATAAATGTAAAATAAAATCTGTCTTTCCTAAAGCCACAAAAAATTATTATAATAATTCTTGCCTATGTCTTCTTGTACAGCAGCATATAGACCACACTGTTATAAAAAAAAAATGAATGTTAATATATCGTAGAGCCTCGGACAAGCAGTTCTGAGAAAACTACATTCTTTTCACTCAACATGACTTTTAAGAAATCTAGCCAAGATTTTCCCAAATAAATCATACAATTCCCATTCTTCTTTTTTCTTAGACTATGAAATATAGAGGATGAGATTTCTCAGAACCGCCTCTCTGAATATCTATCATATTGTATGCTGAGAATTAGCAGTACTGAGCTTTATGATGTCTAAATAAAGTTCGGTAGAATTTTTTACTCCCATGACTTGTAATACAGTATGAATTAACCATAGGGACGACTTCAAGGCTTAGACTGGAAGTATATACTTTGGTTTCATACATTCTGGAGGGAATAAAGACCACTTACACATATATGTATATGCATTCATCTGTTGTTTTTTTTCTTCTGCCGGTGTGTTGCGACTCAGTTATCACACACACTTACGGAATTTAAAAGCCTGAGTTTTCCTCCACAATGTGTAAACGAAAGAAACATCCGTTGGTACTCGTCTATGACAAGAACCAATTGTAAAAAAAAAAAAAAAAATATAGACTTAAAATTGGCCACGACTTTTTAGAGAAGCGGGTAAAACGACACGAACGGTCTTTTGATTTTTGAATGTCGAACTCAAAATGCTGATTTTGTAAAACCTTAGAGAATAGAATGCTCACAGCCAATCATTGTCCAGTTAGGATAATTGTAATAAGAGAAATATACATAATATAAGACCTTGTTAACATGCATCGATCCGTGAGATTTGTAAAAAAAAAAATTGTTGACCTATAAAAAAAAAACTATGTCAGCTTAAGTACTAAGATCCTTTTGAAATTTTAACTGATAACAATTTCATCAAAAGGAGGTCTGGGAAGTCATCAGTGCGGCGAGTCGAAGCACGCTTGGGCCTCGAACAAAATTAAAAAAACGAATATGTATGTATATGTATATGTATATATACATATATATGTATATGCACATGTATATATAAATATATATATATATATATAAGTGTATCATAGTCTTCTAAGCAAAGTCAGTTATTCTTATCGAAAGGTTCTTAAGATGATCTGCTGTTTATATAGATTACTTTTCTACACTTAGCTGGTCAGGGGGAAAGACTTAGAGGCGATTTACCTGAGGGTTTGTGTCAAGGTAATATATAACCATTACAGACTATATTCAAAATCCAATATTTTTCAAATACACAGTTTGCCAAATATGAAGCAAAACTCGAGGACTTTTGTCGTCCGAGATCATAAGAAATGGAATGAAACAAAAGATATATATATTGTGAAATGTGTTACTGTTTTTGGGTTAGGTTAAGCGGCTGTATATTTCTAATCATGGTGGCTAGGCTGCACCCCCCACTACCCCAACCCTCCCCCGGAAAACCAATGTAACACCTTATTTGTATCCCAATATATTCAGAAAACCTCGAGATGTAACGCCTCAGAGGTTGAGTCATAAAAAGGTTTTTTCTCCCCGAGCCCCCGCCCCCCCTTCCCCTTCCACACCTCATTTGCATACATGACCGAAACACGAAAAACTTTGTAAAATTATTGAGGCTATGAAGGAAAATGAATGAATGAAAAAAAAAAAAACACCAAAAGCTCAAATTGTAATCCTAAATACGGGATTTTGAAGTGGTCGTTCCCTTTTTTGTGTCCAATTTATGTGTAAACTGGACACGTGACCACGTGCTGCCACATGCTATGAATAATAAAAAAAGAACATACCCTCTACCTTTTTAAAAGCTATGAAAAAATATGGTTGATCCCAATGGATATAAGTATTCATTTTGTATACATTATAAGATTTTTAATAGCAATACCACTTATCTGGAATTTAGACTTAAAAACTGCAAGTAGTTTGTTCTACGTGAGGTTGTTAGGAGTTGGTGTTTAGATTCTAACTGCGAGACCTTGTTATCACATCGTTTTTTTTTTTTGTTTTTTTTCAATTTTCGGTCATCGGCGCCCGTAAGCACGAAAGGGCGGCTTTGTCAACGCCCCTTAACGCTCACGGAAATCGTGACTGAACAGAGACTAAAATAAAAATAAAACGTGCCAAAAGGTTATCTGTCTCCTGCTTCGATTCCTCCCCCCGACAAGCCTAAATGTTTTTGTTGTTTAGGCTTGGTAAATGGAGACTTTCTACTTGGCAGAATTACATCTGGGACTCGCAGTGTGTGATCTCGTTACCGTTTTACCATTTTTTATTTGTTTGTTTGGCATTAATTTAGAGTAAATGAAACGAAAACTCAATCTCTTTATTTGATAAGCTGTAAATATTTCGCATTAAGATACGAGGTTCTGCTACTGTTATGCGTCAAAAGCGAAACACATAAGGAATACGTTACCTTTTCCTTGAACTAAATACGGTTTCAGTTAAATTCACACTGCATATAATATGCGATATATATATACATAGGTGTGTGTGTGTCTCTGTGTGTGTGTGTGTTTGTGTGTGTTTGTGTGTACATATATAAATATAGATATGTATATATAATACATATATTTAATATATATAATATATTTATGATACATATATATTATATATATATAGATATATATATATGCATATTATATATACGATATATATAGAATATATAAATATAAATATATTATATACACAAATGTTATATATATATATATATATATATATATATATATATATTACATATACATATATATACATACATTTATATATATGTATAGATATATATATTCATATATATTGTGTATATATTATACATTTTTATTATAAATATAATATCATGTATATATATATATATATATATATATATATATATATCATATATATATAAATATATATATATATTATGTACAAATGTTACATATACATATATATACACATACATTTATAAATACATATATATATATATATATTCATATATATATTGTGTGTATATATTATATACTTATATTATATATATAATATCATACATATATATCATAATACACACACACACACACACACACATACACACATATATATATATATATATCATTACACTTACACACACACACACACACACATACACACGCACACACACAGACACACACTCACAAACACACACACACACACACACACACACACACACACACACACACACACACACACACACACACACACACACACACACACACACACACACACACACAGATATGTATTACGTATATATATATATATATATATATATATATATAAAATTGTTTATATATTATATATATATTATATATATATTATATATATATGTGTGTGTGTATATATATGTATATATAAAGTGAATTAGTATCACAAAATTCAACTTAAATCTTAATCTTTATATTACATTTCTTCCCTTTTTCGAAAATTATGATAAGGTAACAGTGTGTGACTAAAATGCAATCTTTCAAATTTAATGTTACATGATTTTGCCTGTTTTACATTAGTTTATTCTGAGGTTAAGTGCTGTAAATATTTTAAAAGCAGTAATGTAATTACTTTCAATAAGCAGAACTTTTTTGTGATGTTTGTATATAATTTTTGCATTTACTTTGTCAAGCAATTCCTGACAATTCTAAAAAACAAAAAAACAAAAAAACGATTTAAAAAAAAAAGGAAAATAGGAGAGAACTGAAAAGCAGATATTCCGAGCTGTAAATCGTACACGCAATACGGCTGATATTCTTGGCATTTGACCGTAAGACAATAAGCCTTATTGACATCGTCCTTACAGCTCGGTTTACCTGAAACCTTTCGGAACAAACATCTGCCCAGCGTAATGATACGAGTCTTTCCAGGTCGTGGCCCGATGCTCACGTGTTTTGTTGGACTCTGCTACATACCTATTTGTTTATGATTTACATTTATAGGAGAATGAAATATACATATGCAATGGCTTCCTTGTGTTTTAATTTTTGCAAATAACACCTCCCCTTTTTTTCGTTTTCTTTTTTTCTAATTTGAATACTTCGCAAACGATCTTTTTCAGGATTGATTTTCTGGTTACTTTTTTTATGTTTTGATATAATGACAATATGTATATAACTGTATGTAAATATATATATATATTACAATATTATTTACAGTAGACGAACACAATTCACCTGTTACTTGTATTTGTCCACTTTCTTACATTCGTAAAATTATTTAGAGATCTCGTCATGAGTACATCATCTGTAAATAACATACCATTACATTCTGGAAATAATTTCTTCCCCGTCATCTCAATTATGAAACTGTTATAAACTGACAAATTAATAATGGTTAATGGTTCATACTTAAAAACAAAAAAAATGCCAAATATCAAAGGTCATGTAGGACTATAGGAAGACACAGCATCGGAAAACAAATTCATATAAATGTGCGCCATTAAAATTATAAGTCACTTGTTCAAAAAGTAAAATATTCATAATGCAATTAAAGCCCTTTTTTGAACATGAAATCAAGACATACTTTACTGTGTTCACAAACAGCTACAATGCTGTAGACTGAATTCTGAATCAAACTTTAAACACAAATTCTAGATATATTTACAGAAATAAGTATACAGTAATAATTTCTACACTATGAAAATACCCACATGAGAGAAAAGGGGCATATCATGACACGAAATGAAGGGGGGATTAAAAAACAGGTATCAATAATTAGTTTATTTGTCTGTATTAGTTACACAGCACATATCAGGAGCTACAAGGCATTTAGAAGTGCAATGCGTGCTTCTATGTAGTACATTCTCCCCCCTCAAAATACTGATATTTTTCAAACACTTTTAATGGTTTTCCTTCACTGAAATACAATCATGAACATTAATTGAATTTTAAGGATGTCTTATTACAAAATCAATTTGATTAAAAAATGATCAGTCTATTCATAAATACATATATATTACAAAAAAAAAAAAAAAATTCAACTTGCTCTAACTTGTTCAAACTATAATTGTTAAAAACAAATCCCCATTTTCTAAAAAAAAAAAAAAAAAGTAAACAAACAGAAAATAAAGATAACAAATACATAATTCAAAACCAAAATAAACAATAATAATAATAATCATCATTATTATGATAATAATAATAATAACGACGATATCTTAATAAAGTTCAATAACACACAAAAACACACCATTCTTTCCCTCTAAGTATTCTTCTCTTCATCAGCTCATTTCAAAATCTTTCTTAATCTATAATAGTAGTATAAAGTTCAAAAATCACCAATAACACATCAAGTTTCTTTTCACAAGAGTGTTCTATCTTTTCCTTTTATTCGTTTCAAAATCTCTTTGTAAAACTTGCTGTTCAATATCATTTTAAAACTCCTTCACCATATAACAAAAAGCATTCAATATACCAACTTCCAAACACATCAAAACCTCCATAGTTCCACATCATTATAATAAAGAAAAAAAAAAAAAGAAGATTATTATTGCAACCTCAAACCAGGTCCCTGTAGCTTAAAGTTAATATGCCTGTTGCACACAAAACATAACTCCCTTTTTTGTGCAATATATATTTTCTTTCACCTTTTCATACATCCTACAAGACCATTTTCTTCTATACAATTACCTAATCAACAAAATCTTTACAAGTACGTTATTGTATATTTATTTCAAATACAGTACTGAATTGTCACCCTATCTACTGTATAGTTCTGGTATCATTGTGGTCTACATTATTCTTTTTTCTTTTTTCTTTTTTTTGTTTCCGAGCTACACTACAAATACATAAATTACATTGTTACATTGACCAATACACATACATGATATTCCTCTATACTAAGATAATACAAAATAACCGAGAATATGTGATTAGTATACAAGTATGCCTCTCAAACTCTATAATTAAAGATTCTTTACCAAGGAAACATTACCACTGAAAAAAAAAAAAATTACTTAACTGCCTAAGTAAACATTAATTAAACTTTGGTAAATCAAAGTGTGGATTCCTTCTCCATGAGAGACATAATTTTTCTGTGAGGAAATAAATAGACATACAATGAAGGGGAAAAAAATGTTTGTCAGTAATTCCTCTCTAAAATGCAAGACTATTACTATACTAGTACTATCAAACACTACTATCCATTTACCTTTCCACTAATTCTGTTCCTACAAAATATAAAACATGGAAGAAACAAAAATCAAGAGAACGAAAAACAATTACGGAAATAAATATGAAAATTACGCACACATCACCAACATTAACTTCCAGACATTTCATTGGGAGAGTCGAGAGGCACTTCTTTTCTGTAGCTTCCTACGTAATACAGGTTTTGTTTCTAGCAGCTCAGAAGAGTACAGCAATGGCACTATTGGACGGCACATGGCATTTAAAAAACACATAGTGGCATTATGGAGTGTAAGAGATTACGAAGAGTATGGGGGGGCTGGGATGAGGAGAGAGCTTTGGTTGTAGTCAACTATGAGCGTATTCATGGGGGCAAAAACTGACTGATCCTGGAGAGAAATACTGATTACATAAAATAAATCAGCAAATATAAAATATTTAGCAGTAAGCTTTGCATCACCGGTAATTTTTTTCTTCCTTTCCTTTTTTGCTCTCCTACTGCTAATATTAGCAATACTGTTAAAGAAAAATTCATTCAATGCCTCAGACCTTAGTCTTCTTTTCTTTTCATTACTTCATACTTTCTCCATTCATGAGTTTTTTCTAGATTTTCTTCTCGTGTTGAAGATACAGAGAATTAGGATACAGATATATGCTCAATTATCTAAGATTAATGAGGTGGACTTCATTTTAATAGAAAAGATACAATATAATAGTCAGTTTTAATTTGTAATAATCAATGCATTATTTTTATTGTGATTAGGAAAAAATAAACCAGAAGAAAGACATATCCATTACAGACGTAACAATGATTTATAAATATAAATCCTTGTAAAAAATCTTATATACACCTACATCTTTTTAATATTGATCTTTCATTCCTCCATAATATGAAAAAAAAATCATGATGATTTATTTCTCCTTTTTTTTTTTTTTTTTAATAAATTGCTTATACTTCCTGTTTTTACACAACCTAATAATCTCTCTATATAACTATTTTTTGTTTTTGCAAAGAATTTTACAAACATGAATTGTTTCTCCCAAAGTTGTACATAAGTAAATATGAGATCAGCTTCCCATTACAATATTTACTTGAATCTATCCTTAATATGCTCTTGCCCTGTTTTCTGAATCACAGACAGAAGAGTTAAAATGAAAACCTAGCACATAAATTAATAGAAATCTCTCCTCTCAGTATCAATGGACAAGATATCCATCAATAAATACATAAAAAGAAAAAGATGTTATACCAAACTGCTGTATAGTATAAAGTGCGGTATTGTGTAATATGGTGTGGCGTTTGAAATAAAAATCCGAACTCAAATTGAAAGAAAGACTTTCCAGAAAGTACCACTATATGATCTTTAAATTGAGAAGTCACCTAACTATATTACCTGTAGATTACAGTCTAGTCAATGAGCAGTTTGTATTTTCATCACCAAAACAACAACAATCACTACGCATCCATGCAATATTTTTTTCATGTTTGTCTATATGGTATCAAAAATGCACTCCACAATAAATGGAGTGGAAAGTGAGCATCTGCTATAACAATTCCTATATTGTTTCAACACTCTAAATAACACTGACTCATGCAATGCTTCTTTAATCTGTATTAGTTTGGGATTAGATAAAATTCCAGATTTCTTTAAAAAATGGAAATGTTAATTCATTAAGTGTGTATTCAATATAAACTAAATTCATTCCAAGATCTGAATCAAAATTTGTAAATGAAACTACGTAAACAATTTTAATCATATGTACTTTAAATATGATGGCTTTTAATCTGTTTAAGAAATCCCTCCAGAACATTTAGAGAGACAGTATGACAAAGTAAGTCTAAAACATATATAGGACCAAAGGATAAGGGAGAAAAAAAGAAAAACATGTTAAACTTTTACCACTTTCACCCCAACCTATAGGCATGAACAGGAGGAGTATCAGATCTGCAATGCCCAACACACTACAAGACAACTTAGGTAGAGAATGCGACAATATACAGACACCTGAGGGTACAGCTACAAGGAATGAGGGAGAGAGTCTGAAATGTGTTGTAAGGACACACCTAACATCATGCCTATAAACTCTTTATTAATCAAAGAGAAAAGAGTCCAATCATTAGACAGTAAAAAGAAAATGAAGAAAAAATAAATAAAATTAACTGAGGGAGATGAAATATAACTGGAACAGGATGTTCAATCTTATTGCCTTACAAACTAAATTATATTCCTTCAAAAGGGCAGATGTAATCATCATTAATAACCATGATAAAAGCTTGCAGTTAATGATCTAAACATATTAATCATAAAGCAGAAGACCCAAAGAATTTCCCTCATCTTCTCAGACACCAATCCATGGTAGAGAGAAGGGATGTATTTGTGACTCCTGTGGTCAGGGCCATGATAAGATGAAGTGCCCTGCCTGCTGCCCAATGCGAGCTCCCTTGGCACCAAGCACAAAGTTAGTGTCTATGGTTGTCTATGGGAATGTCACACTCAAGATGCCATTCAATCCTATAACAGAGCAAACCTTTCCTCAAAAATGCAGAGCTTTTTAAGACCTTTAAAGGCTCATTTCATAAAGATAACTTTGAAGATAAAGAAAATTAGAAGAAAAAAAATAATAATAAAAAAATAATAATAATAATCATGATAATAAAAAAGGGAGAGAATGGCATATCCGCAATAATTAATAAAGGTTAACAGAGGCACCTTATCAATAATCATAAGTAACATATAACAAACTTAAACATTAGAGTAATGAGTAGCTTTGGCATACAAGGCAAACTATTGTTTCCCTGAATCTTGTGACTGAGTAATTTACAAGGAGATTGAGAATTCAACAGGCTACAAAACTTATGTGGGAATGAAATTATCTCAGATATCAACTTACATTTGAAAAAGAAAGAAAAAAAAATACCAGATAGAACTAAGAGGATGAATGAGGAATCATAGGAAACAGACAATAAATATACAATACTAGATATTGGAGAAACACTGCTTCATTCTTCCCACAAATGATAACTTTGGAAATGAAATAAATAATAAAAACTAGCAGTAATAATAACAAAGAGTTCTCAAAATCATTTTAAACCACTCAGTGGACAAATTTCTAAAAGGAAATTTTTTATTTTTTTTTATTTTTTATTTTTTTGAAAGTTAAGGTGGGTTAGATATCTTAACTTAGGGTGTCAATTACTCTTTGACAGACAGACCTCAGAAGTAATAAAACATTAACACAAAAAAGGTAAAACTTTGGCATTATGGTGGGAATATAATACAGAACACTGGGCAAGATCCACATTGCACTGTAAATGGCTGATTTGACCTGTACTATTTTAAGAACTTGTTTGACAAGAGAAACAAAATGGCATCTAACACTGCCTAGCTGGCAAAAATCTACATGGCACAAAAGAAACTACCAACCTAATCAGAGAAAAAAAATTATACAATTGTTGGCACAACTGAACAAAATGGAGAGCATGAGAAAAATAATAATAACAATATGTACAAGCATTTTCAGGAAACCATGTTCAAACACACTTTTTTTCTTTGATCAAGATTTCACTTTATCAAAGCATACACTCCATGGAGTTTAGGTCGAAGGGTACATCACTTTTTGATATTAAACCCCCCCACCCCACATGCTTTATTCTGTTATTTCGTCTGTCCCTGTGCTCTGGCCAGTTCCAGTCTACTTATTAGAAACTACAAACTACATTTGCTGCTCTTGTTTTCAGCTGGAATGAGTGATTCTCAGGCTGGCATCCTGTCTGGTTTTTTGCATCTACCCATTACCATTCCCATGTATCGTTTTGCTTAATAGAATAGCTGAAGAACGTTCCCTTCTGGCTGGTCACCGAGGCCTAATATCACCTGTGCTAATGATATGTACTGAATTTGCACAGTCTGTTTGCATTGTTGAGCTAAATTGTTGACATTATTGAGTTCTATAATTTCAGGAATGTCATAAAATTAATAATAAACAAAAACATGAAATAACTACAAGAATTTCAAAAGCACATACATAATTTTGTGTGTGTGTGTATATGTATATGAATATATGAATATATGTGTTTGAATATATGAGTATATGTGTATGAATATATGTATTTGTATATCTATATATATATATTATACATACAGATATACACATACATATATTCATACACATATATACATATACAATATATATACATATATACATATATATAATTATATACATATGTATATATAATATATATATGTAAATAAATATATATATATATATATATATATATATATATATATATATATATATATATATAATGTATATATAATGTATATATAATTCATACATATACATATACATATACATATACATATACATGTACATATACATACATATACATATACATATATATATACCTACATACATATACATAGACATACATATGATGATGTCTTTCAAAATCCCAAGTTATAATTACATAATAAATACTTTATAATTACCATAATGACCTCATTGCCAATTTCTGTGCACACAACACTACTACGTTTAACAATATCCTAATAAAAAAATTATTAGCTATTCCTTTAAACAAGCCATAATAAAGAGAAATACCCACCAAAATAAAAATAAAATTAATAATAATAATAATAATAATAATAATAATAATAATAATAATAATAATAATAATAATAATAATAATAATAATAATAATAATAATAATAATAATAAAAATAACAATAATAATAATAATAATAATAATAATAACAATGAAAAAATCCTAGTCTGCACCAGAAAATATAATCTTGTTTCCATTACAGGGTTAGAGCAAAACATAAAACACCCACAGCTCATTCATCCTCATTCACTATCACTCATGCCCACTACCTTCCAAAAAACTGACAAGGTATTTGTTATCCATTGTATCGCTTTGAGAAGGCGGTCTTGCGTGGCTTTTCCCGTATCCTTTCATCTGTCAACATCCCACTGACACCTGAGGACAGACACACACCGCTCTACTGGCGTCGCAAATGTAACCCCATTCGTATCATCTACTGGGTCTTGGTTTTACGGCTTCCACGTACTTTTTTTTTCGTTTTGGTTTCCTTTCTATCGCCTTTTAATCTTTTCCTCCTCTCACACACTACATGAAATCTATCATGTACCTTGTTAACTCTTTCTCTTGGACATTCAACACACTACCTTGATCTGCCACAAAAAAAAAAATAATAATAATAATAATAAAAATAAAATAAAATAAAAAGAATGATAATAGTAATAATAATGATAATAACATCATCCTTTAACACTTATTCTACTTATTAATAACCTACAGTGCTGTGTTCTGTGGAGCTTTAGAAGGAGCTTATTCTACACATGTAAGGATACTAACTTTCCCCGAGTCTATATGAGAGGCTGCACACCCTCCCCTTAATTCCTCACCTCAAAGAAAGGCACATACCAAAACATGAGCAGAGAGCGAGAAATGGGAATGGTTTTATTCCTGGCTTTTGCTTATTCCCCACTGACTAAAGGTATTCAGGAGTGCTCTTCCTGAGAGTAATTTCTCCTGTCCAATCACTTGAGCTATAAAAAGAAAGCAGGAAGGAGGAGGAGGAGGAGGAGGAGGAGGAGGAGGAGGAGGAGGAGGAGGAGGAGGAGGAGGAGGAGGAGGAGGAGGAGGAGGAGGAGGAGGAGGAGGAGGAGGAGGAGGAGGAGGAGGAGGAGGAGGAGGAGGAGGAGGAGGAGGAGGAGGAGGAGGAGGAGGAGGAGGAGGAGGAGGAGGAGGAGGAGGAGGAGGAGGAGGAGGAGGAGGAGGAGGAGGAGGAGGAGGAGGAGGAGGAGGAGGAGGAGGAGGAAGAGGAGGAGGAAAGATTCAATGACTAAAAAAAAAAAAGGAGAGCAGGGGGGAAAAGAATTCATCCTCTGAACAAAATTTCTGCAATAAAATAAAAGTTACATCAATAACTGTCAAAGTGAGGAGTGAAAAAGAAAATCTAAGAAATATGCTCAAGTAGGTGTTAACATAAAGAAAATAATAATAAATAAAATACTTAAATCACTATTCCTATTGTACACAGCCACAGATCAATATTATGCTGCATTACTATACCCCAACAGAGAGCGTGACAGTAGAGTGTGAAACTGACACAGCGCTGTACCTCTAGAAAACCCTGGCATGTCCGTCTTATTTATATATCGAACATCTGGTCACCCTGTTCAGTTTTCATTATAATGGAATGAAAACCTTGTAAATTCTTTATATACATTTTTCAAGTCTTATTATGTCCTACAGTATTAAAAGAAAAGAAAAAGGAGGAAAGGAAGGAAAAGAGGGTATGATTAGCAAATAAAAAGTTTACCACTAAAATAGTCTTGTCTGTCAAGTCACTTACTTGGAAAGTCTAGTACCTCGCTAAGTAAGTCGTCATTTCAGATCAACCTTTTCCTATAGTTCACTAGGCCACATCCACATATCTACACACTACAAGTTTAATTATCCTAACAGCCTCTCCCTTTCCTTGGGGTCATAAACAAGTTCAAGACTGAGAGGGTTCAGGCTCACCATCGCACCATCGTTATCATCCGTTCTGGCCTCGCACAAGAGGCCAATGAGCACCATACTAGGAAACCAAGAAGATAAACAATTACAAGGCAAGTATATCACACATATAAGTACGATGGAGGACGGAGACATGAGGCATGTTGATATTCAGGAAGTACACATACTAAAAGGAAGGAGTTGACAACACATAGAATGATAAAATCTGGGTTAAAACGAGTTAAATGACAACATGGTGTTACCTCTACTCGTCCTTTTTCTCCCCATCCATCATACTTCATTATTCACTTCTCAGAAATAATGTTTATACAGGCAACAACACACTGATGAAGTTAAATCCTCACAATGGTTAAGAGGGGTCAGGGAGGGGGTGAGGGGAAAGTCTGACGAAGACACCTACTTAGTTCTGTCTTTGAAACCTCCTCACCCTGATGATCACAGTTCTGTGATAGGCCCCACAATTGTCACTCCCGGAATGTACTTAGCATCACGGTCAGATGCACCGCTTGTCCCTTGCTGGCGGTGGTGTGGAGAGGTATGTGGGCTGTGGCTTGAGGGAGGCGACAGGCTTGAGCTCGAGTGGCATGAATTAACTTGCCCTGACTGTATGTGGTTTGACTGGGTTTGGCTAGAGTGAAGGAGATTGGTGTGATTATTGAGGTGTGTGTTCAAGGTCGCATGAGGACTTGAGGAATGTTGTGATATGTAGGAGGAATGCAGGTTCGTATTGGAATGACTGGTGATGGAGGGCACCTCTCCCCGCCTCCAAGAAGAAGCTGAGGCAGTTTCCACAGATTCCAGTGATGACAAACTGTCCTTAGGTTCCCCCTCTGATGAGGTTGAGGCTGGAAGATGGTGGTGCCCTGAGGCTGGGGGGCTCTCTGTGGCAGGGCCATGAAGAGTCAGATCCACCAGCGTCAACTTTGTACCTTCCGTTCGCACTCCTGATTCCAGGACTCCAAGCCCATTGACTTTTTTGCGCAGAACTTTCACCAGTTTTTCCAGTCTTGTACACTGGTCAAGAAGCTGCCATTTCGATGTTTCACTTTCTCGCAGTTGGGTGCAAAGTCCTTCCATGTACTCGGCTGAGACCCGGCTCACACCTGGGAATAAATTTAAACTTGATAAGAATACATTGACAGATACCATGTAATATCAAACTATCCTCTCCCCTATCACCTGCAATAAAAGACACACTGAGGAGCATGAAGGCAGAGGAAAGGAAGAAACATGGTTTTATATAACAGTGACACATACAGATGGCCACCTGAAAATAATATACAAGTATATGGTTGTAGAAACAACGCACATGGCTGTTCCTAATATGATGCTAAGCATGAGTTTTCTTCCCATTTTTTTTCTTACCCATGCTATTCATGATTTACTTCCTCATCAATGGAACCATATATGCTATCTTCTTGAATTGATAACAATACACAAAATCCACAAATTCCAAATCATTTGTATATGTATATGTATAAGCATGTATATGTATCTGTATGTTTAAGCATGTATATGCATATATTTGTACTTGTATATGTATATATATGTATTAGCATGTGTATATATATATGTATATGTAAATGTATGAATATGTATAGGTATGAATATGAATATGTATATGTATATGCATGTATATAAATAAGTATGTAAGTGTGTATGTATATTTATGCATATGTAAGTATATGTAAGAATATATAAGTATATGTAAGAATATATAAGTATATGTAAGTATATTTGTGTGTGTGTGTGTGTGTGTGTGTGTGTGTGTGTGTGTGTGTGTGTGTGTGTGTGTGTGTGTGTGTGTGTGTGTGTGTGTGTGTGTGTGTATATATATGTGTGTGTGTGTGTGTGTGTGTGTGTGTGTGTGTGTGTGTGTGTGTGTGTGTGTGTGTGTGTGTGTGTGTGTGTGTGTGTGTGTGTGTGTGTGTAAACAAGAGGACAGGTATAGGCTTTACCATATAGACATGCTGTGGATGGGCATCTCACCTTCACCAAATGATCAGAGAACAGTAAAAAAAAAGTG
>NC_061849.1:14185595-14188095 GCF_019202785.1 Penaeus chinensis
TACAGAGTAGCAGTAATGGTGTGTTAAGAAATAAGAAGGTCATTTACAGAAACTTATAAAAATAACAATATTACAGTGAAATGAAAATACCATGCTATAATAACAAATAACAAATAGAATTAACAAAAATAATAATGATGAAAATAATAATAATACAAATAATACTACTACTACTAATAATAATAACAATGATATGGATGATGATAATACTATTACTACTACTACTACTATTAATAATAATAATAATAATAATAATAATAACAATAATAACAATAATAACAATAAAAATAACACTAACAACAACAACAATTATGATAATAATAATCATAATAATAATAATAATAATAATAAAAATCCAATAATAATAAAAGTTAAAACAACAATAATAACAACTATAAAACCAACAACAACAATAAGAATATCTATGCCACTACTACTACTACTAATAAGAAAAAGAATAAGAAAAAGAAAAAGAATAAGAATAAGAATACAAAGAACAACAATAATAGTAATAATAATAAAGATGAAGAATAACAATAACGATAACACAAATAAGAAAAAATATAAGCAAGCAATCATAACTAATGAAAATAATAATCATATAAAAACTGATGATGACGATGACGATGGCGACAGTGGCAGTGGTGGTGGTGGTGATAATGGTGGTGATAATGACTACTACTATGATGATGATGATGATGATGATGATGATGATGATGATGATGATGATGATGATGATGATGATGATGATGATGATGATGATGATGATGATGATAATAATAATAACACTAACACTAATAATAATAATAAATAAAATAAATTAATGCATAAATAAATGATGATGATGATGATAATGATGATGATGATGATGATGATGATGATGATGATGATGATGATGATGATGATGATGATGATGATGATGATGATGATGATGACAACAACAACAATAATAATAATAATAATAATAATAATAATAATAATAATAATAATAATAATAATAATAATAATAATAATAATAAAAATAATAATAATAATAATAATAATAATAATAATGATAATAATAATAATGATAATAATAAGAATAACAACAACAACAACAATAACAACAACAATAATAATAATAATCATAATAATAATAATAATAATAATAATAATAATAATAATAATAATAATAATAATCATAATAATAATAACAATTATAATGACAATAGTCATCATCATCATCATCATCATCATCATCATCATCATCATCATCATAACAATAACAATAATAATGACAATGATGATTATAACAATAACAATAATAATAATAATAATAATAATAATAATAATAATAATAATAATAATAATAATTATAATAATTATAATAATAATAATGATGATGATAATGATGATGATGATTTTATATCTAAATTACAAAATAATGATATTAATTATATCAAACCTCATCAATAATAGCAACATTCTCAACACATACATAAATGATACTACAAATAACAACTTGGCTTGTCTATACCTCCAAAGCGAACCTATCCCTTGCACACAGCGTAAAAACCAAGTGAAGCAAATGAGACTTAGACCAAACTGCAGACCCCCCAAGAATGACATCCAAAACACATGCAGCACAACCACATCATCATGCTAATTTACTTACATGATCATGTGAAAGGCAGCTCAGCTTAGTGGGCATGCCACCACCTGATGGCTGCCTTCTTAGATTGTACAGAAAAAAATCAAGAAATGAGCACGCAGGCTTTGCATCGTTCCTTTGTAAGGGCGAGACACCGACAAAAAGTTAGTGGTGATGTTCTGCAACATGCATGCAAGTACTTTAAAAAAGAAAGGAAAAGAAAAAGTGGAAAGTGGAATGACACAGCACAACACCCAAGGCATCGAAGAGCACAAGGATACAACTCGCAAAACGCACACCGATATCTAAATGATGGCTCGAGAGGAGGGGATGAGAGGTGGAGGGAAAGGGGGCGTGGGGGAGAGGGGGAGAGACGTGGGGATGAAAAGAGGGAGGAAGGGAGGCAGGCATGATATGTGTCTAGTCACTGATAGGATTACGAACTTACCACCCGCCAATGAGGAAATGAAGCCTTACAAGTAGGAGGAAATGACAGTGGGTCACAGAGATGTTTACTATCACATTACTATCATAATACAGACTATACTCTATTAGGCTTACAAGAGTGCTTTGTTTACTTCCCATACATGAAATACTAAAGCTGAGATTTCCAGCCAACTTTTATGCTGTTTTACATGAAGCATTATTGTATAAGTATGTCCATACATAATAGGTGTATGTATGAATTGACTGGCATAAAAAAGGAGTAACTCTGTTTACAAATAAATATGTCCAAATTGTCTGTCATGAACCCAATTCTGACGGGAGTGGCATGTACCTACATGTCATGCCCACTGTGAGTTTACTTTATCAATGGTTTTTACACATAGATGGCTACACCTGTTCTAAGTCACCAATGAGCCAATTACA
>NC_061849.1:14193095-14195595 GCF_019202785.1 Penaeus chinensis
TTGGATATCTTCTTACAACCTGGGTACTTTATTTCAATCCTACCCTGAATATGTTACATCATCTGCCAACAGAAGACAAGGGCTAGAGGAGTGGAGGAGAAAGGAGGGAGGAGAGGAGGAGAGGAGAGGAGGAGAGGAGAGAATGACAGGAGAGGACAGGAGAGAAGAGTAAGTAGACAGCAAAACATATATCGAAATATTAAGTCTCACTAAGTAAAAGCAAATACAGGAGAGATCAAAGAAAAGATGAAAAAGGCAGAAATATACAAGTGAGAGAAATCAGAGGAAAAGATCACACACATAACAGGTTTCCATAAAAGAATGTGCCACCTGTTAAAAAAAAAATAAAAAAACAACAACAAAAACTTGTTTGACTTAACCCTAATCCAAGAAACGGAACACTCTTACAACCACCGTCACTCTATCCCCCCCTTTCTTCTTTTGCTTATACTTCCTTTCCCCTTTTCTCTCCTACACCTCCTTCGTTTCCCTTTCATTTCTCTTTATATACAACAGAACATGAGCATCACTAAATATACATACTTTTCTTAGAATCTTAACCCATCTAGGATAAGATCACATTATATTAATAAAATCTGTAGTGTCAAAGAATTATTATAAACTAGTGCTAACCAATAACCACTGCAGTCTTCAATAATCATCTTTACAGAATGGATGCATCATTTTAAATTTCCAATGAACTGAAAAATAACTAAAGTAAAAAAATTGAATTTCAATATTTATAAGAATCACTGGTAATATCAGGTATCAACCAATTAACCAGACCTCAACATCTGTGTCTACTGAGTCAATCCCATAAACATCATTTCAACCTCAGCATCTAAAAAAAATATTGTGAAATCACACTGCCTCATCTACATTCCTTCTACTGCCAATATCATTATAACAAATATCATAATCATAACTGTAACTACAACCACCCACATACCAATGACCATAATAAGAAAAACAACCTTACAAATTACATGAAAACTAGTAATTGGGAAGACTAATTCACACTTTATCTAAACCATTAGCCGCCTGGTGGCATGTATGTACATGTCATGGTATGCCTGGACTATATTCCAGGTGGCATGTGCATACATGCCATCGTGCACCAATCCCATTTTTCAGGGGCATGTATGGTCATGCCTCACACACTAGAGAACATGAGCCCCTGGTAGCAGGGACTGGGCCACAACCCTGGAGAGAGGGACTGCATATCGAGAAATCAGTCTTTGGCACTGGGTTAATTTACTGGACAAACACAGACACATCTTATTTTGACAAATGATAAGGTTTCTAAAGTAAATCTGAATAACTAAATCTAAGACATTTTTTTAAGATATGGAGATATCATTAAAAAAGGGTGAATACATTAAGGGCTTTGTGTCAAACCCACTAGAGGCAAAATCAATAACCAACTCTTGGCTAGTATCTGATCCATTTATACATATATAATTTCACGTAGTTCTCAAAAAAAAAAAAATAATAATAAAAATTTAAAAATTATGCCATTTGTGTTCTCTAATAAAGCAAATAGAAGTTTATAAATATCAGACTTTGAAGAAAAAGTGAAATGTGATTTTCATGACATATGTCTCTTCTCATACTTAGGTATAACCTTCAACCAACTTTGTTTACTTTACTTAGTTATTACAGTTTATAGTCTTACTTTATTTGTCTTTCGGGAACATGAAATACAACACTGACAAAATCAGCCGTATTTAAAAGTCAAGAGATGGTACCTTCCTTGCTAATTTTCTCCCAAATTTATTTTTCTGTCCCATGTATACATGTAACCCTCAACTTTCTATCTAATATGTTAACAGGCCATTCTGATGGTGATCCACTGACCAAATCTATCATTAGTCTTTCTTCTTTTGTAACTTTTAAGTTTCACTTTGAAGAAACAACATCACAGAAGAACAATATCAAAGAATTAATTGACTATTGACATTGTCTACCTTGTTCTAAAGTATGTCCAAACCTATTGTTAAAAGAAATTTCTGTGATATATACATCAACTACAACTATGAATATCACCAAAGTAAACCTTTAATACTGGACAACAATCACCTGAGAAATTGTTCCAATGAATAAAATATAAATAAATAAAAATCAAGAAAAAAAACATTGCTGACTTTTCAAAATACAATGAATTACAAAACAACAGCAGCATCTTTAAAGTATCTCAAATTATTAACAAGATTATACTAAAGATTAACAACTCTCTGGAATGAGACTAGTCAAGAATCTGCCCGAGCTTAGGTGAACTAGCAGAGGAACTTTGGCACAGACCTCAACCACTATTTGCCCAACTCCTGCTGTGTTTGTTAACCCAGTGCAGACGGGCATGTCATGTACATATACGCCATGCCCACTGTGAGTTTACTTGTTTAATTATTTTTACACATAGATGAGTACACTTGTACTAAGTCATCAATGAGTCAATTACAAGAACTGCCTGTCTCACCTGTTTACCCTTTTCCTTCATTTA
>NC_061849.1:14238095-14250595 GCF_019202785.1 Penaeus chinensis
CACTGATGAGGGCATCCATCAAGTGGAGGCTGCCATTTTGGAAGATCGTCGTATTAGTGTTCGTCAGCTAGTCCAAGATGTCAAGATTGGGTCCGTGGGCAAAATCATTCACGGCCATTTCGATGTGCAAAAGTTGTCTGCTCGATGGGTTCCTAGGCCACTCACAATGTTCTAGAAGTAGGAACGAGTCCAACTGTTCTAAGGATTTTTAGACATGTGCCAAGAAAACCAGGAAGACTCTTTGATGGACACAGGATGAAACTTATGTACTATTATCCAGAAACTCAGGCCCAGTCAAAACAGTGGAAACGGAAGGAGAGAGAGAGAGAGAGAGAGAGAGAGAGAGAGAGAGAGAGAGAGAGAGAGAGAGAGAGAGAGAGAGAGAGAGAGAGTGTGTGTGTGTGTAAGAGGCTGTATGGCTGATTGCACAGTGGTAGTGGTATGCATAGTGGACCATTAAATCTGGTCTGGTCAGCTATCATCATCTAGACTCCCACGCGGTAGACGCATGGAGCCCACGTGGTCTTCTGGTCTACAGTCGTGATCTTGAGCTAATGGCTTGCACAAACCATGCTTATGTGCACGCCACACACTACTGCTACTACTACTACAACTGCTGCTACTACTACTTCTACTACTATTACTACTACTACTACTGCTGCTGCTACCACTACTACCATTGCTGCTACTACTATTACTACTACTACTGCTACTACTATTACTACTACTACTGCTACTACTATTACTACTACTGCTACTGCTATTTCTACTACAACTACTGCTACTATTACTACTACTACTACTACTGTTGCTACTGCTACTACTACTACCATTACTGCTACTTCTATTTCTACTACTACTGCTACTGCTGCTGCTACTGCTACTACTACTACTACTGCTACTGCTACTACTATTACTACTACTGCTACTTCTATTTCTACTACAACTACTGCTACTATTACTACTACTACTACTGTTGCTACTGCTACTACTACTACCATTACTGCTACTTCTTTTTCTACTACTACTGTTACTGCTACTGCTACTGCTACTACTACTACTACTACTGCTACTATTACTACTGCTACTGCTACTACTACTACCATTACTGCTACTTCTATTTCTACTACTACTGTTACTGCTGCCGCTACTGCTACTGCTACTATTACTACTATTTTTACTACTACTATTATCACTATTATTACCATTGGTATTATCATTACTGTCATCATTATAATTGATATCATTTTCCTCATCGTTACTATTACCATCATCGTCATCATCATCATTATGTTCATTACCATCGTCGTCAGCATCATCACACTATCATCACCCTCATTATCATCACCATCACTATCCTTCTTTTCCTTCTCATCATCATCATTCTCCTCCTCCTGCTTCTTGTTATCTTCATCACCATCCTCCTCTTCCTCCTCATCATCATCATCATATTCATCATATTCATCAAATTCATCATATTCATCATATTCATCATCATATTAATCATATTCATCATCAGACAGACAGACAGGTTCCCACGGTAGCGCCTAGGGGTAAGGGGGAGAGGGAGGTGGGGAGGGGGGTAATGGTGAAGAGGTAGGGGGGGGGGGGGTTGAATGGTACAGTACTTGTCACCGTCACAGTTGCTAGTTAGGGAATATCTTCTTCCTGACTGGGTGTTCTTTGACAAAAATCATTATCATTATTATTACGATTACTATATCGTTATCATTATTACTAATCCTATTATTTCCATGATCATTGTTTCATTTTTATCGTTATTATTATTACTATTATTATTTTCATTATCACTATCATTATTACTATTATTACCACCATCATACTACAACTATCATTACTACTAATAATGATTATAATAATGATAACAATATTAATAAAAGTAAAGATAATAGTAGTAATTGTCATAATAATAATAATGATAATAAAAATAGTAACAATAACTATCAACATTATAATTATTGCCATTATCATTATCATCTATAATAATAATAATAATAATAATAATAACAGTTCTTTTTGGGAGTGTTGTTATTACTATTGTTATTTTTGTTATTATTATTGTTATTATTATCATTATTATCATTATCATTATTATTACGAGTGTTATTTTATTGTTATCATTATCATTATTATCATTTTCATTATTTATTTTATCGTTGTTATTAATATCTATCATTATTATCATTATCATTATTTTCATTTTTTTTTCTTTTTCATAATTATCATCATTATCATCGTTTTACTGTCATTGTTATTATTATTATTTTCCCGATTATCCATATTATTATTACTTTTACTTTTATCATTATCGTTATTATTATCATAACTGTTGTTATCATTATCGTTATTATTTTCATACTGTTATTATCATTACCATTACCATTATTATCATTATTATTATTATTACTATTATTAATATTATTATTATCATCATCATCACTATTACTATTATAATTATCATTATTGCTGTTAGTATTACCATAATTACTACTATCATTACTATTTATTATTAATATTATTATCATTAATTTTATCATTATTGTCCTCAATAATCGTTATCATTATTATTATCATTTTTAATAATAATGACAATAATATTAATATGTCTAGTATTAATATTAGTATCTCACTATTAACATTATTATTATTGTTATTGCTATGACCGTTACCATCATTATGTGTATTGCTAGTTTTTGTGAGAGAGAAAAAGAATAAGCGGAGAGAGAGAGAGAGAGAATGTACATACACACACAAACGCACACACGCACACACACACACATATATATGTATATATATGTATATAGGTTTATATATATGTATATATATATGCACACACACACAAATACACACACACACACACACACACACACGCGCGCGCCCCCCCCCCCCCCCATTATATATATGTATATATAAATATATATATGTATATATAAATATGTATATATATGTATATATATTTGTATATATATATATTTGTATATATATGTATATATATAGATATATTTGTATATATGTGTATATATATACACAAATAGACACACACACCCTCACACACACACACACACACACACACACACACACACACACACACACACACACACACACACACACACACACACGTTTACATTAAAAAAAACAAAAACAGGAAAAGATCCAATTTATTAACTGAAGGGCCATACTTCGACATTAATTACACATGGTTAAGGGCTACGTCGCAGTATTTATGTTATTAGTTAATTTACATAGCAAAAATAATAATAATAAAAAATGAACAGTGTTTTATTCAACGCTTAATATTCCTGTGGGCCACCAACATGGCGATATCCAGGCAGTAGTCAGGCAGACTGTTATTGTTGTACAAAGATCATTATTTTTTCATTGATATGGAGTTGCTGAACAAACTACTGCTGATCTTGTGCATCTTCTGTTCTATATTTTGCAGCAAAATATCCTGTAGGTTCTTACTTTCTTGTGGAATAGTGGCTGACGCTGGTGTTTGAGTATATGTTGATGCTGGCACTGTAGCAAGTACAGTTGGATCTGAGGCAGGCACTGAATGCGATAGCGATGTTGAAACAGCTACTGAAGCAGGTGCTGAGGCTGGCATTGGAGGTGGTGCTGGAGGAAGTGTTGTAATCGATGCTGATGTTGAAACAGATGCTGAAACTGGCATTAAGGCTAATGCTCGTGCTGAAAGTGCTGAAGCAGACACTGGAGCTGGCGTTAAAGCAAATGCTGAAGCAAGATAAGAGAGACCGCTTTTCTGGATGCAACATGCCTTCCGCGTTTATCCTCCCAAGTTCTGGAAATTCCGTTTACCGTCAAGGCGTGGAGGAGGAATGGGGTTCCACGAGGGTAGATCAGCTGTTTTCTTCAGCATTAAAAAAAAATCTTTCGGAGAATATGCGCATACTGTAGAACTTGCTTTAGATCTAAAGTTGACACACTTCCCAGGATATCATTTACACTGGGAAAATATTCAACGTCCTCATTACTCAAGCGAGCGGCCGTGCAGTATTGGCAACGCGGATGCTCTCGGGGACATGAGCGTGTCCCGTGCCCCCACTTTGAACAGCTGGAGCAAAACGGGATTTGTTCCAGCTGACTTGAAAACGCCATAAACGATATTGATAGCTTTCGGAGTTCTCTCGTATGTTATGGCGAGTCAACTGTGTCATTCTGTGATTCATTTTGATATACTTAGCGTGAAGAATTTTCTCTCTGAGGTCTGAAATCGTCTCACTAGTTTCAAATTCCCGATTGGCACGGCGCCCTTTACATTTGCCACACACCCACTCATCCAACCACCCACCCACCCATCCACACACCCAGCCAGCCAGCCAGCCAGCCAGCCAGCCAGCCAGCCAGCCAGCCAGCCAGCCAGCCAGCCAGCCAGCCAGCCAGCCAGCCAGCCAGCCAGCCAGCCAGCCACCCTTCCACCCACCCAGCCACCCTTCCACCCATCCACCCACTCACCCACCCTTCCACCCATCCACAACTAAGTTACCTCCACTCACCCATCCACCCACTCACCCACCCTTCCACCCATCCACAACTAAGTTACATCTACTCACCCATCCACCCACCCTTCCACCCATCCACCCACTCACCCACCCTTCCACCCATCCACCCACTCACCCACCCTTCCACCCATCCACCCACTCACCCACCCTTCCACCCATCCACCCATCCACAGCTAAGTTACAGAACAAGTGAAATCGTCAAAAGGACACTGGAGTTTTATTCGTCTTACAGGAAACATCTCATTATGAGCCTGTCACTGGACTTCGCGAGAGGCCCGGTGGTTACCCTCGCGATGGGGAGATGGAAGAGGAAGGAAGAGGAGAGATAAAATGAAAGAAGAGGGGGTGGGGGGAGAGGGTCAGGGTGGGGGTGGGAGTGTGGGTGGGGGTGAGGGTGGGGATGGGGGGAGGATGAAGAGAATGCAGAGCTGGGAGAGGAAGGGAAGAGGAGAGGTAAAGTGAAAGAAGATGAAGGGAATGCAGAGATATAGGAAGAAAAAAAGAGGGAATAGGAGGGGAGGGGAAGAAAATGTAGAGAAAGAAGGAGAGGGGGAAGGTGAAAACAAAGGATTAACAATGAGATAAGAATGTTCATGGAATCTCCAAATATATACCAGAAAAAGGGTCTTGTGTACTAAAAACTGTTAATATAAGAATGTTTCATGTTCATCCATATACTTTCTAGGAGTTATTAGGTATCAGATGTGAAGTCTATTATTCATACAAACCATGAATATAAAGGCTGACTTGTTCCTTTGGTGGCCTGTAAGTAGGTCTAAAATAGAATTACTATCTCTATTTTTAATCTTTTCTCCAGTGCGTGTAGTGCATGACATACTTGCCTGTGCATGATTAAGCGATTAAATTAACATAGCATTATCGCAGGGTGTCTGTAAAGGATACTTGGCTTTAATCTTACTTTTCGTACAAAAAAAAAGACTCATTACTTAGAGGCACACAAACACATACACACTTATTATCCCAAACCACAACCCATCATCCAAAAACACACAAATGCACTCATGAACATAATCTGAAACACACGTAAACACACACAAACAAACAAACACACTCATCTTTCTCCTCACCCAAACACAAAAAACGTTTTACAAGGACAAGCACACAAACACACTCACCCTTCTCACTTCACGCACTTCACTTTTTTAACAGAAACACTCACCCTTCTCACTTCACGCACTTCACTTTTTTAACAGAAACACTCACCCTTCTCACTTCACGCACTTCACTTTTTTTAACAGAAACACTCACCCTTCTAACTTCACGCACTTCACTTTTTAACACAAACACTCACCCTTCTCACTTCACACACTTCACTTTTTAACAGAAACACTCATTAACTCCCCCTCACCCCTTTTTACACACAAACACACGCGTACTAACTGCCTCCTTCTTTCCCCCATTGACAGGCGGTGACATCCGAATCATGAACCAGCTAGACGACCTCCTCACCCAGCTGGGGACCGGCAGGTGGAACATCCTGCACATCCTGCTCTTCAGCTACTGTGGGTAAACCAGGATATGGTGGGGGAGGGGGAGGGGGAGGAGGTGGAGGGTGGAAGAGGAGGAGGAGGAGGTGGAGGAGGAGGAGGAGGAGGAGGAGGAGGTGGAGGAAGAGGAGGATGAGGAAGAGGAGGAGGAGGTGGAGGAGGTGGGGAAGGTGGAGGGTGGAAGAGTAGGAGGAGGTTAAAGTTGAAGAGGAGGAGGAGGAGGAGGAGGAAGAGGAGGAGGTGAAGGAGGTGGGGAAGGTGGAGGGTGGAAGAGGAGGAAGAGGTGGAAACTGGAAGGTGGAGGATGAGGTGGAGTACGAGGAGGAGGAGAAGAAGAAGAAGAAGGAGGAGGAGGAGGAGGAGGAGGAGGAGGAGGAGGAGGAGGAGGAGGAGGAGGAGGAGGAGGAGGAGGTGGAGGAGCGAGGAGGTGGGGAAGGTGGAGGGTGGAAGAGGAAGTGGAAGATGGAGGGGGAGAAGGGGGACGTGGAGGATGGAAAAGTAGGAAGGGGGAAGATGGAGGAATGGGAGGAGGATGGGGAGGAGGAAGAGTTGGAGGACGGAGGTGGAGAAGAAGGTGGAGGATAGAAAGGGCAAGAAAGAGGGAGAGGGGAGGCGGAGCGGTAGGAGATGAGAAGGAAAAAGGATGGAGGAGGGAGAATAGGAAGGAAGAATTGACAGAAGAGGAAGTAAAGTAAGGAAAAAGAGGATAGTAGCAAGAGGAGGGACAAAAGGAGAAGAGAGAATAAAAAAAGGCAAGAACGAGAGGGAAGAATTAGAAGATATTAGAAAAGGGAAAGGGAGAGGAGGCAGGAGAAAAGGTCATGAAGAGATCGGAGGAGAAGAAGGATGTGATAAAGGGGTAGGAATGAGGTGGTGAAAAACGAGGAAGAAGGAGGAAGAGAAGGAAGAAGGGAAGAGGAAGCAGTGGGAGACGAAGAGTAGGAAGACAAAGAGAAAAATGGAGGAAGATGGGGAGAGATAAAAGAAAGAGAAAGAGGAAGAAGAAAGAGGAAGAGGAATAACAGCAACGAAAAGGAACATTAGATATTGACATTGATAATAATAACGATAAGGATAACATTTATACATAAGCAAAACACTACCATAGATAGACACACACACCCACTTAAGGACATCGATATAAATAAATGAATAAATAAATAAATAAATAGATGAATAAATGAATTATATATATATATATGTATATATATATATATATATATATATATATATATATATATATATATATGGACTACCTATACGGCAGTAGGTAGAGACAACCATATAAAAGACAATGCTAAATGACCTTAATATCTAGCACATTCATTTATCTTAATAATCATTAACCAGAATAAAACGCTATATTTTCTATGTTCTCTCCCCCCCCCCCCCCCAGGGTTCTCGCTACTCTCCTACCACACACTCGGGGGCGTTTTCCTAGCTCCCAAGATCGACTTCACTTGCCGCCCGCCCGCCGCCAGCCCGCACGCCCGCACCACGAATGAGTGAGTGACGTCATCGAGGGCCCCGTCAGGAGGGACATCCTTTCCTTTGATATATTGATATATTTTTAGAATATGCTTTTCGATGATGGGTATGGAGGCGGTGGTGAGAGAGAGAGAGAGAGAGAGAGAGAGAGAGAGAGAGAGAGAGAGAGAGAGAGAGAGAGAGAGAGAGAGAGCGAGAGAGAGAGAGAGAGAGAGAGAGAGAGAGAGAGAGAGAGAGAGAGAGAGAGAGAGAGAGAGAGAGAGAGAGAAAGACCCCCCTCCTTTCCCCTATCCCCCCCTTACTCCTCCCCACCTTCGACCCCGCTCCCTCTCGAGCTTCAAAGCCCCTCCCCCTCCAGTTCCTGCGCTTATTTCGAGGAGGACTCAAGCACAGGCTTCGAGGAGGAGCGGCCGTGCACCGAGTGGGACTTCGACAACTCCACCTTCAGCTCCACCGTTACTTCAGAGGTCTGGTGGCGATGCTTTTGCTCTCTCTCCTTTTCTTCTTCTTCTTCTTCTTCGCCTTCATCTTCTTCTTCTTCTTCTTCGCCTTCATCTTCTTCTTCTCCGCCTTCATCTTCTTTTTCGCCTTCATCTTCTTCTTCTTCTTCTTCTTCGCCTTCATCATCATCTTCTTCTTTTTCGTCTTCTTCTTGTTTTTCTTCTTCTTCTTCTTCTTCTTCTTCTTCTTCGCCTTCATCATCTTCTTCTTCTTCTTCTTGTTTTTCTCATTGTGTTTCTTCTTCCTCTTCCATTTCAAAATATTCAGCTCTTCTTTTTCTTTTCACTCCTGTTTTCGTGATTTTCCTTCCTCCTCTTTTTCGTATTTTCCTTCTCAATTTTCTTTCTCCTCCTTTTCGTTGTTTTCATGGCGTTTCTTTGTTATTCTTATTATAATTCTTTATTCGTTGTGTTATTGTTTCTCATTCGTCTCATTCTTTTGTTCTTCATTTATTTTTCATATTTCCTTCCTTCCTTCCTTCTTTCCTTCTTTTTCTTTTCTTCTTTTCATTAATATTACTTTTTCGTGTTTTTTTTCCTTTCATCTTTCATAGGTATTCTTCCCTTTATTTTTGTCTCCTTTTTACATCATTTTCTTCTCTGTTTTCTTTTTTCTTCTATTCTGTATCCTACAAGAAACTTTAATTATGTTTCTGCTTCCTATTTCGTGTGTTTTTTTAATATCTATTTAAATATCAACAGCAGTTGTGTTCCTGTAACGGTGAGTTTTTATTTTTTTATTTTAGTTTTTTTTTATATGTTTTTATTGTGTTTGTCCTTCTACTCTCTTTCTTTCTTTATTTCTCTCTCTCTCTCTCTCTCTCTCTCTCTCTCTCTCTCTCTCTCTCTTTCTCTCTCTCTTTCTCTGTTTGTCTATTTATCTGTCTGTCTGTCTATCTCACGTTGCTATCTCCTTTTATATCTTTCCTTCTCCTCCTCCTTCCCACACCTCTCTTTTCTCCCTCTCTCCTCTCCCTCTTTCCACGCTCTCACCACTTTTCCCTCTTCCATTATTCCTCATCTCTCCATTCTCTTATTATCCCTCTTTCCTTCTTTCCACTTTTTCTTCTTTCCACCTTCTTCATCCCCCGTCCACCCACTTCCTCATTCCACTCTCTCTCACATATCAGTCCTTCCACCTATCACCCCAAACTCTCCCATCCACTCTCTATCTATGCTCCACCCTCATTCCACCTATCCTCCTTTCACCCATCCACCCGTCTCCACCCTTTCACCTGCCCTCCTCATCCCGCCCTCTCTTTCCCTTCCCTCGTCCACATTCAACTCCCATTCCACCCTATCTATTAATCATCCCTTTCCACCTATCCCACCCATTTCTTCATTATCCTTCCATCTTCATTCCACCCTCATCCACAAGCCACCTTCCCTCATATCCCACCCTCTTCCACCCCATGACCCATCCACCTTCCACCCACAATCCACCCCAACCCACCCACACCCCTCATTCCACTCCACCCATCCCCATCCACTCCACATACGCCAATACCCACCGTTTTTACGCCACGCCCACTTTTCTTCTCCTTCCCCTCCCCCAGTTCGGTCTCGTGTGTGAGAGGGAGTACTTACGGGCCACCTACCAAAGCATCTACATGTTAGGGATCTTCGTGGGAGCTCCACTCAATGGTATGATGGCAGACAGGTGAGAGAAATCGCGTTTTATAATAGTTCTGCGTTGTGTTCTGAGACTAGGGAGTGTGTTGAGGCGCAAGTGTTGTGAGAGTGTTCTGTTTGGATATATATATATATATATATATATATATATATATATATTTTTTTTTTTTTTTTTTTTTTTTTTTTTTTTTTTTTTTTAAGATGAGTGTTTTTTTAAATGTGCTCTGGGATGGGAGCTGTTTGAGTGAGTATTTTTTTGACGTGTGGGAGAGATGAATGTTTTGAGATGAGGGTTTTGAGATGAGTGCTTTGAGATGAGTGCTTTGAGATGAGTGTTTCTGAGATGTATTTTGGGATGGGAGCTGTTTTTGAGATGAGCGTTTTGAGTTGTGAGTTTTTGAGATGTGTTTTACGTTGTGCTTTAGATGGGATTTGCTTTTGAGATGAGTGTTTTGAAGTGAGAGTGTTGTGAGATGATTGTGTTTAGAAATGTGTTTAGAGTTGTGAGTATTCTGAGGTGAGTGCCTCTGAGTATGTGAATATTTCGAGATGTGTTTTTAGAGATCTAAGTGTCTAGAAATGTGTTTTGAAAATGAATGTGTCCAGAGATGTATGTTTAGATATTTGAGTTTTCTGACATGGATTGTAAATGTCTTAGTATCAACAAAACGTATTGTATAATATAGCGTATTAGAAGTGAGAGCGTTTTGAGATCTGAGTATTTAAAAATGTGTGTTTAGAGCTGCTAGTGCTTAAAAATATTAATGGTTAGACATGTGAGTGTGTAGAGATACGTGTTCAAAAATGAGAATGTTTAGAGATACGAGTTTTTAGAGATGTACGTCTTCTAAGATGAGTATGTTTAGAGAAGTGAGTGTTGAGAGAGTTTTGAAAGATAGTTTTTATTTGACATTGCAAGTGTTTCATACTGTTTTTGCTCAAAGATGTTTGTGGTGAAAGATGTGTGTTTATAAAGATATGCCTCTAATGGATGCATTGATATACGTGCTGGATAAATGCTTGAATTCTGTTTCCAGATTATTTAATCATTTATTCACTAATATATTCATAAATGATTTATTGAAACTAATTCATTCCTTTATGCAGGGAAGATTATCTGTCCATTGAGATACCTTCATCTCTTTCGTTATTTTGTAAAGTTATGATAATAACAATAAATAAATAATGATGCATATAGAAAGAAAACCTGAATTTTTGGTTTAGAAATGAAGCAAAAGCTTTTATTTTCGAGAAAGAAAATAAAAAATGGAGAAAAAAATACTGTAACATATTTTCAGTACTAAAAACATTAATAGCAGTGAACATCATAATAACAACAATGATGTTAACAAATCATATTGTTCGTGATGATAATGAGGATAATGATTGTAAAAGCAATAAAACAAGAACAAAATCAGCAGCAATAATGGTGATGACGAAGATACTTACAGAAATGATGATAATTATGGAAATAGTAGTTGCAATGATAAAAATGGTAATATTGGCAATGATGATGAAAATAGTGACAAGAATAGCAACAGCAGCAATAATATGATAATAGGAACAGTAATGATAACAATAATAATAATGATTATAGTAATGATATGGATAATAATAATAATTATTATAATATTAATAAATATAGTAATGATAATAATGAGAGCAAAAAGGATGATAATAATGTCAATAATAAAAACAATTATAATGATATTGATATTGATAATGAACTTAATAATGACAATGATGATAATGATAATTATAACAATAATAACGATAATAGTAATGCTAACAATTAAAATGATTATTCAAATAATAACAATAGTAATGATAACAATAATAATGAAACGAATAATGATAATAGTAATGATAATAATAATAATAATATTAACAATAATAATAATAATAATGATAATAATAATAATGATGATGATGATAATACTAATAATAACAATAGAATATAATAATTATAACAACAACAATAATAATAATAATGATAATAATGGCAACAACAGCAATAATAATAATAATAATAATGATGATGATAATAATACTAATAATAACAATATAAATAATAATTATAACAACAACAACAACAATAATAATAATAATAATAATGATGATAATAATGGCAACAACAACAACAATAATAATAATAATAATGATACTACTACTACTACTTATAATAATAATAACAATAATAATAATGAAAATTAACAATAATAACGGTAATGGTAATGATAATAATAATAATAATAATAATAATAATAATAATAATGATAGTTTTAGTAGTACTACTAATAATGATGATAATGAAAGTAATAATCATAATGATAATAATAACAATGATGATAGTAATCATAATAAGAAAAATGAGGTTAAAAATGATGATAACAAAATTATATTAGTAAAAATAATGATAATAATAATAATGATAATAACAATGATAACTATAATAATAAAGATAATAGTGATAATAATAATAATAATAATAATAATGATAATAATATTAGTAACACTAATTGTTACAAAGAAATGATGATAATAATTTTAACAACAACAAAAAATAAATATGATACGAAAAATAATGATATTTGTACAAATAATGACAATTACAATTAAATAATAATGATATCAATAATAATGAAAATAATAATGGAAATAACAATGATAATACTGATAATGATAATGATAATAGTAATAATAACGATAATGATAGTAGTAGTAGTAATAATAATAATAATAATAATAAAAACAATAATGATAATAGAAATAATATAAGTGAGAATAATGATAATAACAATAATAGTTGTAGTATGAAAAATAATAAT
>NC_061849.1:14258095-14270595 GCF_019202785.1 Penaeus chinensis
GATAATAAATATAATAATGATAATAATAATAGTAATAATAATAATAATAATGTTATTACGAATAATAATTATAATAAAAATAAAACAATAATGAGAACAATAATGATAATAGTAATGATAATAACAATAATAATAATGATAACTATAACAAGGACAATGACTATACTGATGATAATCTCAAATTGCACTTGTTTCTTTTAGTTTCCCATTTAATTAAATTTCATCCCCATTTTCTCTGAAGGAAGTCCAAGAAAAAGCTACTCATGGCAACTATAAAGACAAAGTTAAAGAATATTTTGAAGTAGCTGTTATTCTCTTCAGGTAAGACTAAGGATTTTTACTTTCCTGACTTCTTTTGTTTTTGATTTGCTTTATTTGCTTTTTTCTCTCTTATTTCGTCTATCTGGTCGTGTTCCTTTCTCTCTTCGTTTTATACCCCTGGTCTGTTTTTTTTTTTTTCTTGTTTTTTTTTCTACTTTTTTTGGTTCTCTCTCTCTCTCTCTCTCTCTCTCTCTCTCTCTCTCTCTCTCTTTCTCTCCCTCTCTCTCTCACTAACTCTCTTTTGATATTACTGAATATTATTACTTATATAATATTCCCCAAATGTTGCAACATTGTCATAATCCACTGAGAAGCGATGATATATGTATTAGGAGAAAAACTCAATGCGCAAACTAGATTTATTGAAAATGAGACAATTTCGGATTCCTCCTAGATTCCATCTTCAGGTCTGAAGAGATAAGGGAGAGGAGGGGGTATAGAAGAGAGAGAGGAGGGGCAAAACAGAGGCAGGTGAGGACAGGTGAACGGAAGCGAAGGGAGGTCAGATCAGGTCACGAGGATCGGGCGGACTATGTGCAGGGTGGCCGGCATAATGGAGAAGGCGGAGGATGTGGGGAACGAGGAGACTGTCAGCAAGAGAAAAGCCGCAGCGTAAGTTGAAATTAGGTAGAAGATTGATTAAAGATGATTTCAGGGCGTGGACATCGGCGGAAGGAAAGGCAATTAGCGCCGCTGACCAATCCATCTGATTGCAGAGGAGGGCATTGTTGTGTCCCATGGATACAGCGTATTTATGGTGATATAGGTATTGACTAGATATAGTTTAAGGAAGGAAGAACGAAATAACGAAAATATAGGAAGAGAGGGACGATTCATATGCATATAAGAAAAAAACTTTTTCATTAAGACCAAATGAAATATACATTGAATTGATTGTTAAGGTGTCATTGCTAACATTGATCATTCTTTAAAGCCTGTGCAAAGGATTCGTAATCAGAGCAGAAACAATACGAGTCTATCACGTCATGCCATTTGACATATCAGCTGACGGCAGATAATCTAGATCGTTTTAATCGAAACCATAATGCTCGTCTTATACTATAAACACGTCATTACCAGAACAAGGACATGATATGGACTCGATGAAAGAAAGCCTCCAGTTTCCTGCATAGTGTCTCTTTTTTTAAATTCTGTCTTTTATAATCACCATATTCTTTGCAGTCACCATATCTCCCACGATCATCATATCGTTTAGGATCACCGTTTATTTCATTATCGCCAAACCTTTCTACGCAACTTTTTTTTTCCTCACGATTATTAAACCTTTTACGATCACAATACCTCTGAAGTGTTCACTATATCCATCACCGTCACCCTACCTCCCGCACCTTTCCCAACCACCGCTGACCTCCCCTCCCCCGCCCCCAGGACTCCCCGCCTACGGATCATCACCATCGTCATGTACTTCGACTACCTGGTGACGGGCCTGGTGTACTTCGGCCTCTCCCTCAGCGGCGGTAATTTCAGCACCAACCCCTTCCTCTACATGGCACTCATGGGGCTCATGGAGGTGCCAGGCAACACCTTCGTCATCCCCATCATCACGCGCTTCGCCAGGAAGACGCTCAATATATTCTTCTTCGTAATCAGCGGCGCCGCACTCCTGGCACTGCCCTTCATCCCTGCAGGTGAGGGCTCGGGTGTGCGGGCCTGGGGCTTTTGTCGGTCTGTTTATGGGCTTATTTGTCTATGTATGAATATGTGAATCTGCACGCGCGCACACACACACACACACACACACACACACACACACACACACACACACACACACACACACACACACACACCCTCCCTCCGTCTCTCTTTCTCTCTATATACACACACACGCCCCCCCTCTCTCGAATACACACCGAAAGCCATGACTTCTCCCTGCCTCCCCCGCCTCCTGAAGGTCCCCCCTCCCACCCCCAGACCACGCCTGGGCTGCGGTGACCCTGGCGATGGTGGGCAAGATGAGCATCACCTTCACCTTCAATATCCTCTTCCTGGTCGCCTCCGAGGTGTTCCCGACGGAGGTCCGGTCGCGGGGCATGGGCACCTCCTTAATGATGTCCCGTGTCGGTGCCATGGTCGCGCCCTTCGTCACGGAGACCCTGGTGAGGACGGTGAACGAGGGGGTTTAAAGGGGATGTTAAAAGGTTTCGCGGAAGGGAACCGCAGTTTTGAATTCAAAGGAAGTGTTGTTTTGATTGGCCTTTAATTGCGGTCGATCGAGTTTGGGAGACTAACGATTACTCTTCACAGGATCAAAGAAGGAAAAGAGTGAATTCTTCTTCATCATATTATAAAAATGATAAGAAAATTAGATAGGACACATAGCATACCAAAGGAGGTTAAACATATGAATGACACCAACGATATGCCCATGACAGAGTTCCGTCTGCCCTTGGGCCCCCTCTGTGGTATTTGGCGCGTCTGCTGTGGCGGCTGGATTGGCAACGCTGGCACTACCTGAGACGAAAGGTGTGGCACTCCCTAACACCATCAGTCGCTTCGAGGCCAGGTAAGCGAGAAGTTGCCGACCTACTGGTATTATCCGTCTGATCCATCTATCTTTATATTTCTCAGTATGTGTATTTGGCTAAAGCGTTTCCAGTATTTTGCATTTATTTTACGGTCCATATCAAGTAAACAAAGATGATGAAATATACCTGAAAAATCCACCAACACAAATACATCTTCAACGCACATACACCTGAAGAACCCAAGGACGGTCAAACACGCACGAAAAAAAGGAAAAGAGAAACAAAATCCCAAGACCTAGAACAGCTGGCACCTTATGGCACCCAGCTGGATTCCTAGCGCCCACCTTCCCTCATACACTCATGGAAACGCTAACTTGTGTCTTTTTTTTGTATGTTTAAGATTGAAAACAACAAGGCGTATTTCATAAATAAAACCATATTTAGTAAAACAATTTATTTAACAGTTTCAGTTGAAATATGGAAAGGTTAATCAACACCCCCACCAGTAACCACAGTAACAGTTATTGTTAATGGGATGGATATGCTTGGTGCTTCTCATCATCAGGCTGTAAATCATTAAAAAAAAAAAAAAAAAAAAAAAAAAAAAGAAGAAAAGAAAAGATAAAAGAAGAAAGATATTTTTTTTTTACTAACTGGTCCCAATGTTCTCCTCCCCCCCCCCCCCGCCTACCGCCCTCTTTTGACTCACTGCCCACTCTGGAAACCAATGAACTGGAACTTCTTCAGATGGCATAAAAAAAAAAAAAAAAAAAAAAAAAAACACCCGTTAACAGCTTAATACCGAACTTCCCACCTTTCAGATCAAATACAAAGGATGTGATAGAGGACCCTAGAGTTCCTGCAGGAGGCACAGAAGGAGGGAGCGAAGAGAAACAATTAACCAGTTCTGCTGTATAGGAAATCTCTCGGCTGGCGACTATTCTCGTCAACTACCCTGATATATGCTACTTTTCTAAGCTTATCATTTATGCTGAAATGGTATGAGTGAGAATGAAGATCTTCACAGAGATGCATTGGACTGGTATCAATTATATAATCGAAACCGGTGAAATGCGTCTCTTATACTGGGAAGATGTTCATTCTCGATAATACATTTTTTACAGTTGTCGCAATGGCCAAAGGTCATTATCAATGTTATCATTGTAATTTTAATAATATTTATCATTATTACTATTACTGATATTATTTGTAGTTGTTATTTTAGTGCGATTGCTATTATTATTATAATTATTATTATAATTATAATAATAATAATAATAATAATAATAATTATTATTATTATTACTATTGTTATTGTTATTATTATTATGATATCATACCAATAATTAGGTATTATTTTTATCCAATTTAATACCATTATGCTATTATTATTATTATCATAGCATTGATATTATTATCTTTATGATTACTACTATTACCATTATCATTATCATTATATGATTATTATCATTACCATTATTATTATTATAATAATTATTATTCTCACGATGGTTATTATCATTATCATTATTATTATTATTATTATTATTATTATTATTATTTTTATTATAATCATCATTATCATTATTATTATCATTATCTTTATCAATACTATTATTGTTATTGTTATCTTTATAGACACTATCATTGTTATTATTATCACCATTTTTATCATTATTATTGTTATTGTTATTATTTCCATTTATTGTTAATGATAACAATGTTAATGCTATGAAGAATAATACAAAATCATAATAATAATACTGATAATGAGGATGATTATAATAATAATGATGATAATCATAATGATAATGATGATGGAAATGATGATAATAGTAATAATAATAACGATAAGAATAGTGATAATGCAATGATATTAATTATACAACTTAAGGACAGAGAGAGAGAGAGAGAGAGAGAGAGAGAGAGAGAGAGAGAGAGAGAGAGAGAGAGAGAGAGAGAGAGAGAGAGAGAGAGAGCAGTGTTCAGTTTCTTTTTCTTTTTATAGAAATTGAGAAAAGCGGAAAATAAATTAGAAAAAAAATATTGTCTTTTAATCCCAATTCCCTGTACGATCATACAACAGGCATGTAGAGTGTATTTGAATGCAATCATATAAACACACACGCAGACACGCCTATTAACCTCTTCAACATCACGTTCAAGTACAAAGAATTTCAAGAACAGGCAGTGGACTTGAGGAAAGACCCCATTATACACTCCAGCAGTGTCAGTACAACAACTTACCTATTTTTAGTTTCAACGTACGAAAAAAAGGGCATGGAGTCTAGAAGAGGAAACTCAGGAGAGAAAATGCTGTTGCTGGATATAGTAGCCTAATATACAGTGTGTGTGTGTGTGCTTGTCTTTGCCTGTTGATGTGTTAGTGTGTAAGTTCATTCGTTCGGGTATGTGTACATGTAGTATTAAAGTGATGCCAGGTGCTGTTGATAGTAATGTCTCTGCGTTACTTGATTAACATGCTCATTTGCGGGAAACTGTATATAATTAAAATGTTCTCTTACAATAGCCGTGAATGATAGAAAAGACGCACATGTTACAAGAATGACAGACTTAGGATTGTAAACACCATCAACCAAGTAACAGCTCTTTCAACTAAGTTTGGAAGGAAAAGACAGACTAGTTAGTACGGCGCCGATCGCTAAAGGTACACGTACGATGCGCATTTCGACTTTCCTTTCAACGTTGGGGACCTTCTTCTTCCTTGCCCTCATCTCCAGGTATCAGGCCGTGGTAAGTGCTACAGCTGGGCTATCACCTCGAAAACCTTGGATTAAGATAAAATTCTCTCTCTCTCTCTCTCTCTCTCTCTCTCTCTCTCTCTCTCTCTCTCTCTCTCTCTCTCTCTCTCTCTCTCTCTCTCACGCTCTCTCTCTCTCTCTCTCTTTCTCTCTCTCCCTCTCTCTCTCTCTCTCTCTCTCTCTCTCTCTCTCTCTCTCTCTCTCTCTCTCTCTCTCTCTCTCTCTCTCTCTCTCTCTCTCCCTCTCTCTATCTTTCTCTCCCTCTCTCTCTCTGGACTAACATCTTTCTCTCCGTTTTCCATGATTTGTCTTGGGCAATAACATTGCTTAAATAATTCTAACATAACAATCCACATATCTGCTCGTTATTTCATAAATCATTTTCACTTACTTTAAACACTTCTCTTTAAAATCAATGAAGTGGTTACTATGAATGCTTTCCAACCCAATAGCGGCAGAACTGTAGTTAATGTAACGCCCTTGGCCCGCGGGGGTTGGGGAGCCCGCCACGACTGCGGTCATTTGAGCCTCAACCTTCGAACATACCCCTAGCACGGGGTATGTTCAAATGCCCATCCAATAAGGCTTCGAAAGGTCTATGATATTGGTCACTTCGCTCCGTTTGCCATTAGGGTCCAGGGCTCCCAGACGGCTTGACGCCCTATGGACAACATACAACCATTGCAGTCCATCGATACGAAAGTCATTATAGTGTCTACTTTTGGTAAAAATAAAATTTTAGGAACAGGTTCCCTATATTAGTATAATGTAAAATGTGACATTAAGCATAATAATATAGTAAATGTACACTAGGTAGTGCCAAATACTAGATCAATCATATCTTACCTTATAAATAAAATGCATTGCCACAAAGTTAAAACCAGAAAAAAGTGAAAAGCCTCCTGCCCAGTATTTCAGTATTTCAGAACAATCTATTTTTCATGATTTCACAGTATTAAATATCACTACCATGCGCGTTTTGTAATATTATAACAGTGCGCTTTGTTTTGATTATAGATAACGCTGCCATTAAAGCAAAAAGAAAGCGAGGGAGACCTGCGTCCTCTGGCAGTGGGCAGAGATCTAAACAGCGGCCGTAAAGAACACCCAGAAGCGAGTGGATCCGCGAGGAAGAGAAACGATCATTACGAAGAGATTGATGCGACTTTGGGAGAGATGGGGAAGACTTTGAATAACAACAATAAGACTTTAAACACTCAGAACAACACTGACGTAAAATTCAGAGACGCACACAAGCTCCTGGCGGATCCTAGAGCCAATGCCACCACAGGACCCTTCGCGTCTCTGAATCTACGACGCCACTGGCACCTGCGGAAAGGGTGCCAAGTACGGAATGCGGAGCCGTGGTATAGGATGGACTATACACTATGGTCACAGGTCTTGGACGTCTGTGTTCCTCCCAAGGTAAGGGTTAGATAGAAAAGCCCATGAGTGTTACACAACTACCATAAATATCATCTGTGCAATATGTATGCTACACTATATTGCATTATGGAACTACTTTTGATTGCATTTATCATTGTCATGCCATTTTAACAGATTTGATTTATGATTATAATTATCACACTGTTATATAGTATACATACAGTATAACAGTGCAATATAACTCCTCAGTGTGGTTCATCCTCCTGGCGCAGACTGCTTCCAGAACTTTCCTCTAAGTGGTCAGCAGGTCAGCGGAGAGTCAGCATTGTCAGCGTGAGACATCCCTTATCTCGCCTCGTATCTGCATATAGGTAAGCAACACATGGACTATATTTTGTTAGGATATCTTGGGTATTTTACCGATTACGACAATTCAGAGTTCACAATTGGTCCCATGTCCATGTGCACGTAAGGGACATGTTCGTTGAGAAACATGCTTACTAAGCCGCGGGAGGATGCGCTAACCTCAACATGCTGACGTCAGCATACCAGGGTTCATTCACAGCCCCCCCCCCCCCTCTCTCTCTCTCTCCCACACACACGCACAGACAAACGCATGCACACACACACACACACACACACACACACAAATATATATATGTGTGTGTTTTATTCTGAATCTGTGATTCAGGCATATAAATTTCGATCACAAATGCTGCTTATTTTACAGGGACAAGTATCTAGACGGCGCTCCGATCTCGGTCTACGACTCGGAGTGGAGATCGGCCACGAGCAGCGGGCAGACGTGGGAGACCCGCTGGGGTCTCTTCTGGCTTCCCGCACTCGTGTCCAGAGGCGACATCAAACCCTCTCTTTGGTTATCAGAAAGATTCGAGAGGATGAAGAACGTGTCCAACCCGTGCAAGCTATCTCTGCTCTTCAACACCGGCAGCCTAAAAGAAGCACTGGTCCCTTATAAAGAAAATGAACGTTATAAAATTCATTTCTACAACTCCTCCTTCAGCTTTCCAGACTTCCTTCACCACGTTCTATGGTCTCGAGACCACGGGATCCTCGACCGACACTGGACGCCCCAGACCTGCATATGCAACCCATGTGGGGAAAAATACGATTACATCTTACACATGGAGAACATAAGCCAGGAAGCCAGACACGTGTTTGATGACTTAGGGATGGACCCGACCGTAAACATTGGGAGTTTCCACACTACCTCAACAAGTCTTCGGGTTTCTGACGAAGCCTACTTTGGCAGTGTTGCAAAAGAAACTATGGCCGAAATACGACAATTGTTCAGACAGGATTTTGATCTTTTTGGATATACGTAATCTTCATTAAAAGATCATTTGGTAAACACGTTCATTCGTTTCTCTCACCTCATAGTTATATAGATAAGGAATCGAGTGATCTGCATTCATTTCGCACACGCATACACATATATTAACATAAATTCTCTCACTCCCCCCCCTCCCTCTCTCTCTCTCTTTCTCTCTTTCTCTCTTTCTCTCTCTCTCTCCCCCCCCCCCCCCCCTCTCTCTCTCTCTTTCTCTCTCTCTCTCTCTCTCTCTCTCCCACAGTGGTCTCACAGGACATGCAATAGTGCTAGTCATGTGACTGGAATATTTCACGCATTTTTTTCAGTCAGGTCGTTGGCACAGGAAAGCAAGGCCATTTCACCTTTTTTTCGGGACAAAACCATTGATTTTTAAGCTCCTAGGATATGAATAAAGAACTGTAGTAAAATGCACATAATGTTTATTTTCTTGGTAAGAATATTTGTATATTATCTTACTGTAATACATTTTTATACGACAATGTGGTATTAATGTTTACAGTTGAAAGTGATTCACAGTGATTCGTAACGTTAGGATGAGAGAGAATGATTTTGAAAGAATAAAGCAATTTGCACTTTTTCTTTTGTCTTCTGATATTGTCATTATCATCGTCATCATTATTATCACCATTATTATTATCATTAATATTATTGTTACTTAATTACTGTTTCCTCTACTTCCACCCACCATTCTTTATCTGACAATTTAATATATATTTACATACCTTACATTTCAAGATAATTATAATGAATGGGGGTAATTGCTTATTACTAATTACACACCAGAATGAGGCAATCAGGAAACAGGTCAAGAGGTATTGTTAAAGTACATGTCGCGCATAATCATCATATCATATAAATTCATTTGTAATTAAGAGTGGTATCCGGGAAAAATATATACAAATTCCATTGTGACTCACCCATTATGTCGTTTGTTATCAGTGTTATCAGTTATAACTACATCATTTTAATTTGAATTGGAGGCGCCATCGAAACTATTCCAACATATACAAAGCATTTCAGAAAGTCATGCATCTTGGACTGAAATCCCTAATCCACTTGACTGACGTAAATGGAAGGAATTCTCGGGTCGCGAACAGGGAGTCGCAGGAAACCGCTGTTGGGAGAAAGGAAAATGGATCTTATTGCGAAGACGTAGATGTTTTATTTCGTTTGTCTGTCTATCTGTATGTCTGTCTGTCTACCTGTTTGTTTGCCTGTCTGTTTGTTTGTGTGTCTTTCTGTCAGTCTGTCTGTCTGTCTGTCAGTTAATCAGTCAGTCTATCTTCCGTTCGTCTGTATGTTCATCTGTCAGTCAGTCTCGCCTGTATCTTCCTCTATCTCATTTTCTCTCTGTTCCTTATTTCTATGACGTTGTAAGTAATGATCTAATGTCAATATTATTTCCTGGGATTTTTGAGAGAGCTATTCACCAATTATTCCATGCGGTTGTGTAGTTATACTTGACTGATTACAGGTAAGAGCTCTTAGGTGCCAGGAGTTGCTTCTTAAAATATTATTACAAAAAGATAAATACCGGTGAGACTCAAATGAAAAAAAAAAAAAAAAAAAAATGGAGAAAGAAAAGACAAGGAGAGATGACCAAAAAAAAAAAAAAAAAAAAAAAAAAAAAACAGCCAACCCTTATGACACCAATGACAATAATCGAAAAAATGAATAGAAATGATCATAATGATAACGATAGCGATGATAAGGCTGATAATGATATAAGTAACAAAGACAAACGCAATAATAATAATAAAAAAACATAACAACAACAATAACAATAACAGCACCAGGAACAAAAAACCCCTGATAATAACGAAATGAACAATCGAGCCCAATCACCTGGTCCTGATCTCCCTCTCCTCCAGATGCGCGATGGTGTCCGGGAGAGGCACGTGCAGCGTCTCCGGCAGGGCGAGGGTTGCCAGTCCCGCCAACACCGACGCCGCCCCGAACACAGCTGACGGCGCCCACGGGTACAAGGGGCCCTGGCGAGGAGGAAGAGGGAGGAGGGAGGAGGAGGGAGGAGGAGGGAGGAGGAGGGAGGAGGAGGGAGGAGGGAGAAGGAGGGAGGAGGAGGGAGGAGGAGGAGGAGGGAGGGAGGAGGAGGGAGGATGAGGGAGGATGAGGGAGGGAGGGAGGGAGGGAGGGAGAGAGAGAGAGAGAGAGAGAGAGAGAGAGAGAGAGAGAGAGAGAGAGAGAGAGAGAGAGAGAGAGAGAGAGAGAGAGAGGGAAGGAGTGAGAGGGAGGGAGTGAGAGAGAGAGAGTGAGAGATAGATAGATAGATAGATAGATAGATAGATAGATAGAGAGAGAGAGAGAGAGAGAGAGAGGGAGAGAGAGAGAGAGAGAGAGAGAGAGAGAGAGAGAGAGAGAGAGAGAGAGAGAGAGAGAGAGAGAGAGAGAGAGAGAGAGAGAGGGGGGGGGGGGGGAGGAGTGAGAGGGAGGGAGGGAGGGAGAGAGAGAGATAGATAGATAGATAGATAGATAGATAGATAGAGAGAGAGAGAGAGAGAGAGAGAGAGAGAGAGAGAGAGAGAGAGAGAGAGAGAGAAAGAGAAAGAGAAAGAGAAAGAGAAAGAAAAAGAAAAAGAGAAAGAGAGAGAGAGAGAGAGAGAGAGAGAGAGAGAGAGAGAGAGAGAGAGAGAGAGAGAGAGAGAGAGAGAGAGAGAGAGAGAAAGAGAAAGAGAAAGAGAAAGAGAAAGAGAGAGAGAGAGAGAGAGAGAGAGAGAGAGATAGAGAGAGAGAGAGAGAGAGAGAGAGAGAGAGAGAGAGAGAGAGAGAGAGAGAGAGAGAGCATGCAATATAATGAATAAAAACAAAATCTGAATCACTATTTAAGCTAACTCAAACTATTCGCATACAATCACTTTCCCATATCAAAAGAAGATATCATTCACCATGTTTTATTCCTATCAAAAAAAGGAAAAACTCACCAGGTAGTCCGTGATGAAAGGCGAACAGGTGGACCCTACCCTCGACATAACAAGGGCAGTACTCATGCCCCTCGTCCTGACCTCCGTGGGAAAGAGCTCTGAGGAGTAGAAGTCGAGGATCTGGAAGGCCGAGGCAATGCTCATCTTCCCCATAAGGGCTAAAGTCATCGATTCCCCAGTGCCTGAAGGGGAAATTGAATATTATTTTAGTTTCCCTTAGATTTCGAAAATTACGTTTTCTATGATAGTGTATTTTGACGGGTAATCTATCCTATTTTATTTATTTATTATTATTTTTTTTACTTTCCTCTTTTAATTGTCAGGGTAGATATTTGGCATTGACTGAAGACATGTTTTATAAAAAAATAAATTCCTAATTTTGTTTAACATAGGAACCAGCATGAATAAAAAAAAAAAAAAAAAAAAAAAAAAAAGATGAAGATGAACGAAATCCTACTTTTACACTTTACTTGAACTTTCCATTATGAGACCTGATAAACCTTTCATAAAGCTAAAGCTCCAGCTAGAGAGCCCCACTCACCCGCAGGTACGAAGGGCAACGCCAGAAGAGCCACGGCGCCCATGAAGAAGAAGGCGACGACGGGAGTCCTCCTGCCGTAGCGAGCCACCAGGGGGATGACCAGCGTGTAGGCCGGCAGCTCCACCACCCCCGTCAGCGCCATGTACAGGAACGGGTCGGAGCTGAGGTCGCCGCCGCTGAGGGAGAGGCCGAAGTACACGGCGCCCACCAGCAGGTAGTTGCTGTACAGGCTCAGTGTGATGGTGCGAAGGCGGGGCGTTCTGGCGAGTGAAGGGGTGTGGTGAAGAAAAGACGAATATTGATTTTGATATTACTCTTATAATCTGCTGAGAGTCTGAGGCTACAACACATCCTCCTCACACTTTCATTAACTGACGTAGTGAAATAGACTATACTTGATAACATGTAAGTCAGAGAAATCGCAATATTTTCACGAAATCAAATTAGACAGCCACACGGTTCCAAGATTTTTCATTTGCATAAAGAATCGTATGTATTTTTCAGCAATGTAAGTATTAAGAGCAATGCAAAGGGAAAGTCTGGAAGAAGGAAGAGGACGAGGAGGAAGATAAGGAAAAAGGGATGTAATTAGACGAAGGGGAGGAGGAAGGGGAGGAGGAAGAGGGAAAAGAACAGTAAAGGACATTTTCACTTGCCTGAAAAGAATAAATGCTTCATCCAAACGCCTTCTGAACCACCCTTTCGGGCCGT
>NC_061849.1:14275595-14280595 GCF_019202785.1 Penaeus chinensis
CGAAACCCACGCCCACGGTCACCTTCCGCCCGTACCTGTTGAACCAAGAGTTGTTTTAAGTTATTGTGGCCCCAGTCTGGTACTCCTTGTGCAATATAAGCCTGCTGGCATTACATTTCCCTTTTCCGTATGAATAGAAAGAGCGAGTATGGCTATGGAAAACAGACCAAACACATACACACACACACACACACACACACACACACACACACACATTTATATATATAAATATATATATATATATATACACACACACACACACAAAATACACTTTCTAATAATCAAAATAAAACCGGTTTCTTAAAACGGTTAAAAGTTATGAATAACAGACCAAATATATGTATATACGAAAAGACACTTTCTAATATTCAAAATATAACTCTGCTTCTTAAAACAGTCAAGCTTTGGTTACGGCTTTTAAACAGTTATTTTATAATCTGAATTAAGATTATTGCAATTTATCATATTAAAAGACAAAATAAGGCATACAAACTGTAAACCTGAATTTGATTTCCAGAATTCTTGCTGTGATATGGCTTGTAAAAACAAATAAGTTTAACCAAAATGTCATTTACTTGTCGCCTTTTGATGAGCTTCTGACCTATACGCGTTATTCAAAAAATAATTAGGTATGTGGTTAAGTACACAAAACTACATACCGGTGAATTTGTAGTTGCCAGTTAGTCAAAATTACCATACAGTTTGCGATATTGTCCATTTATTACATTTTTTCGACCGTTCTTAAGTTTCCATTTTGACGCAGGGTATTGTGACAAGAATTGTGAACGTCTGTATGACCACACACACACACACATACACATACACACACACACACACACACACACACACACACACACACACACACACACACACACACACACACACACACACACACACACATATACACAGAGTAAACCCAGACCCGCCCACCTGGCAGTTCCAAACGAGAGCCGCTTACCTGTCGGCCAGAACCCCGTTAAACGGCGCCCCGATCGTGACGCCGAACATGTAGATGCTCTGGTACGTCGAGCGGAGGTACTCCCAGCCGCAGGCAAGCTGGAACTGTAGTGGATACATATGACTTACAATCTGCATATTCGTGTCCATGTCTCTCTTTCCCTGTGCTTGTGAAATTCTTGAATATGAATGTTGATGAATGTCTGTCCGTCCGTCCGTCTGTCTGTCTGTCTGTCTGTCTGTCTGTCTGTCTGTCTGTCCGCCCGTCTGTCTGTCCTTCTGTCTGTCCGTCTGTCTGTATGTCTGTCTGTCTGTCTGTCCGTCCGTCCGTCCGTCCGTCCGTCCGTCCGTCCGTCCGTCCGTCCGTCTGTCTGTCTGTCTGTTCGTCTGTCTGTCTGTCTGTCCGTCTGTCCGTCTGTCTGTCTATCGAGCGGAGGTACTCCCAGCCGCAGGCAAGCTGGAACTGTAGTGGATACATATGACTTACATTCTGCATATTCATGTCCATGTCTCTTTTCCCTGTGCTTGTGAAATTCTTGAATATGAATGTTGATGAATGTCTGTCCGTCCGTCTGTCTGTCTGTCTGTCTGTCTGTCCATCTGTCCGTCTGTGTGTGTGTGTGTGTCTGTCCGCCTGTCCGTCTGTCCGTCTGTCTGTCTGTCTGTCTGTCTGTCCGTCTGTCTGTCTGTCTGTCCGCCCGTCTGTCTGTCTGTCTGTCCGTCTGTCTGTCTGTCTGTCTGTCTGTCCGTCTGTCTGTCTGTCTGTCCGTCTGTCTGTCTGTCTGTCTGTCCGCCCGTCTGTCTGTCTGTCTGTCTGTCTGTTTGTCTGTCTGTCCGTCTGTACGTCTGTCTGTCTGTCTGTCCGTCTGTCTGTCTGTCTGTCCGCCCGTCTGTCTGTCTGTCTGTTTGTCTGTCTGTCCGTCTGTACGTCTGTCTGTCTGTCTGTCTGTCTGTCTGTCTGTCTGTCCGTCTGTCTGTCTGTCTGTCTGTCCGTCTGTCTGTCCCTCTGTCTGTCTGTCTGTCTGTCTGTCTGTCCGTCCGTCTGTCTGTCTGTCTGTCCGTCTGTTCGTCTGTCCGTCTGTCTGTCTGTCTGCCTGTCTCTGTCTCTTTCTCTATCTATCCATATATTTGCCTACCAATCTATCAATATATCTATCTATATATGTATATGTATGTAGTTACGAACACAAACACAGTAACCTGGGCAAACAATTAAAATTGAACACTCATCACAGAAACGAAACAAAGTCGTGAAGTTTCGAGTTCCTTAAGATATTAATTTTGTGTCTAGTTAAAGGCCTACCTCACTGCCGACGGTGGAGCTGAAGGTGGAGTTGTCGAAGTCCCACTCGGCGCACGGCTCCTCCTCGACCTGGCCCGAGGACGAGCTCAGGACGAAGTAACTGCACTCGGGTCTGGGGGAGAGGGGGAGGGGGGCAGGCGTTTAGTTAGATGGAGTTCTGTTCGTCTCTGATGAGTGACGGGACTGATTTTGATACTTTCGTCCGTCTGTCTTCTTTTTGCTTTTAAACATACAGTGGCGTAAAACACCAGCCGTGTCTCTTACTTAGCCTCCTTCGAGGTGTTGTCGCCGGCGGGGATGAACAGCGTCGAGGCGGCGCGGGCGGCGGTCGCGTCGTGGGCGCCCTCGGGCCGGCGGCAGGTGTAGTCCACTCGGGGGGCGAGGAAGGCGCCGCCCAGGGTGTGGTACGTGGTCAGAGAGAAGCCTCGAGGAGAAGGGGAGAGTACCAATGTATTATATATTATGATATATGATCGCGGTAGGTTCTACAGGAAAGGTATCGTCCCCTCCTTATACTGTCTTATATATATACATATATAACAAGCACACACACACACCACACACACACACACACACAAACGCACACACACACACACACACACACACACACATATATATATATATATATATATATATATATATACATTTATATATATATATATATATATATATATATATATATATATATATATATATATATGTATGTATATATATGCACACACACTCAGACACATGTTTCCCTGTGGCAAGTTGTGAAAAGAAAACGAGAGCGGAAAAGATGCGCCAGAGACTAACGACGTCAACCCGGAATTTCGATCCAAACTGAAAACAAGGTCCAAATGGCCTTTTCCTCTTTTGTTTATTTATTAATTGTGATCTTTCCCCGCATTTGCAACTTACAGTAAGAGAGGGAGATGATGTGCAGGAGGTTCCAGCGGCCGGTCCCCAGGCGGGACATGACGTCATCGAATCGCTTCGCCATCTCAGGTCACGTGATCAAGGCCGGTCAGCACTCAGTAAAGGTCACTCCGACATACCTGGTAAGTATATAGTCCAGGTAAATGGCCTTATGAGGAGAATACACACACACGCACACGCACACGCACGCATGCACGCACGCACACACACACACACACACACACGCACACCCAGGCGTATAGGAAGACGTATATCATCCAGATGGCTTTTATTTCACAAATAAGTGTATTCATATATATTCTAGTATTGTTGTTTTTTTTTCTGAGCCGTATCAGAGCCTGACGTTGGCGACCATGTTGAATGTTCTAGTGTATTTATTGTACAAGGAGGGTTGATGGTTACTCCCTTCTTACACTACTTAATTCTTCTTCGCGGGTGTTAATATTCGCGTAGGTAATTCTACACTCGTCTAATTATTTGAAAGTGGGTATAACTCATTTCCGACCCTGAGCCGAACTCAGGGACAGCCCCTCATCATGCATGGCGAGGGGAAATTATCATTGGACGAATTTAACGTAGCAGTAACTGAGTAAACTGCATTACTGGTGGAGTAGGAGTAGAAAATCCTTGTGTGTGCACTCACACACGCATGCAAGCAAGCGCGCCCATGTGCACATACAAGGATTTTCAAATTTTAAGTGTTTCTTACCGAGATACGATAGAATGAGGATTGATAGATACATATGGGAAGTGATAGTTCAGTGGTTAGAGCACTGGACTCCGACCCTCGTGGTCCCGAGTTCAATTCCCCGTCGCGGCGGTTGTAAAGGTGCCTTCGCTCCGACTGCTGGCTCGAGTCCGATCTCACGGCGAGAAAACGACATATCGCCTTGAGAGGTCAAACGCGGGTGTCGTAGGGGAAGAGAGATGGCAACGAGAAACCACCTTCGTACACTCCCTTGTCCAACCATGAAATTAAACATAGTCGTCAACGTCAGGCTCTGATACGGCACAGAAAAAAAAGACAGGAGTTTCTATGACGTTTTTTTTTCTTCAAGTATCGAGGTCTTGTTCGTTTGACTAAATGAAGGGACTTCTTTTGATAAAAGGCTGGTAAGGGGGTGGACAATTTTTAAGTCTTTAAGGTCCATCTAAAAATAAAGGCTTTACATGCTTGGCTATGGGAAATTTAGAATAGCATCTACCTTTGTTTTTAGAAAAAAAAAACACAAAAAATCATACATCTCTTAGGGTTAATGGTTTAGCCTACTTCAGATAATCTTCTAAAACTTTATGAACTATAATTATTAAGATAAAGGTTACAAATAAATTTCTGAGGCCAACGGGCAGTCCTTTAAACTGAATCTACCCTTGTTGAGTTAAAAACACCTTTCACACACCCAAAGCAACGTTCGCCGATAAAACGAAAATCAAGGAGACCGTTCATGAAATGGAAAAAAAAAAAAGAAAGACAGGGAAAAGACAGCAGGAAAATGTCAAAACTCACCTAGCAGTCATGATAAAGATCTACAAGGACATACCTAACCTAATATACCTAACTTGGCGGACGCTATTCAAGACTTGTTGGGATATTCTGAAAACATCTGAAAAATTGAGAAGATGGTACAGAAAGGTATACATTCACTTCCAGTTGTCATGATCCACTCTGAATTGAAACAGAGCCTCCCCCCACTCATTCTGTACGGCTTGAACTGTCAAAACGTTTAGCACTACTGGATATTGAGCACATATTTTCCAATTGAGTAACTAAACGTTGTAGCTTTTTCATCAAATATTCATTTCAATGGCTCTGACCGGGGAA
>NC_061849.1:14298095-14300595 GCF_019202785.1 Penaeus chinensis
TGTGTGTGAGTGAGTGTGTATGTATGTGTGTGTGTATGTGTATGTGTGAGTTAGTGAGTGAGTGTGAGTGTGTGTGTGTGTGTGTGTGTGTGTGTGAGTGAGTGAGTGAGTGAGTGAGTGAGTGAGTGTGTGTGTGAGAGTGAGTGAGTGTGTATGAGTGAGAGTGAGTGTGTGTGTGAGTTAATGAGTGAGTGTGTGTGTGAGTAAGTGAAGTGAGTGAGTGAGTGAGTAAGTGAAGTGAGTAAGTGAAGTGAGTGAGTGAGTGGGTAAGTGAAGTGAAGTGAGTGAGTGAGTAAGTGAAGTGAGTAAGTGAAGTGAGTGAGTGAGTGGGTAAGTGAAGTGAAGTGAGTGAGTGAGTAAATAAGTGAAGTGAAGTGAAGTGAGTGAGTGAGTGAGTGGATAAGTGAAGTGAAGTGAGTAAGTGAAGTGAGTGAGTGAGTGGGTAAGTGAAATGAAGTGAGTGAGTGAGTAAGAGAAGTGAGTGAGTGAGTAAGTGAAGTGAGTGAGGAAGTGAAGTGAGTGAGCGAGTGGGTAAGTGAAGTGAGTGAGTGAGTAAGTGAAGTGAGTGAGTGAGTAAGTGAAGTGAAGTGAGTGAGTAAGTGAAGTGAAGTGAGTAAGTGAAGTGAAGTGAAGTGAGTGAGTAAGTGAAGTGAGTGAGTAAGTGAAGTGAAATGAGTGAGTGAGTAAGTGAAGTGAGTGAGTGAGTGAGCAAGTGAAGTGAAGTGAGTGAGTAAGTGAATTTAAGTGAAGTGCAGTGAGTGAGTGAAGTGAATGAGTAAGTGAGTGAGTGATTAAGTGAAGTGGAGTAAGTGGAGTGAAGTGAGTGAGTGAGTGAGTAAGTAAGTGAAGTGAAGTGAGTAAGTGAAATGAGTGAGTGAGTAAGTGAAGTGGAGTAAGTGTAGTGAAGTGAGTGAGTGAGTAAGTGAAGTGAAGTGAAGTGAAGTGAAGTGAAGTGAGTAAGTGAGTGAGTAAGTGAAGTGAAGTGAGTGAGTAAGTGAGTGAGTGAATAAGTGAAGTTAAGTGAGTGAGTAAGTGAAGTGAAGTGAGTGAGTGAGTAATTGAATTGAGTGATTGAGTAAGTGAAGTGAGTGAGTGAGTGAGTAAGTGAGTGAGTAAGTGAAGTGAAGTGAGTGAGTGAGTGAATAAGTGAAGTGAAGTGAGTGAGTGAGTGAGTAAGTGAAGTGAATGAGTGAGTAAGTGAAGTGAAGTGAAGTGAGTGAGTAAATGAAGTGAGTGAGTGAGTAAGTGAGTGAGTGAGTGAGTAAGTGAAGTGAAGTGAAGTGAAGTGAAGTGAGTGAATGAGTGAGTGAGTAAGTGAAGTGAAGTGAAGCGAAGTGAGTGAGAGTGAGTGAGTGAGTGAGTGAATGAATGAGTGCATGTGTGTTGGTTAGTGCATGTGCAGTTCACCGTAGCTAAAAGAGAGAGGTCCTTCCCAGAGAAGAGCCCAGGAGGCCAGGGACGACGAGGACGACGACGATGAGGACCTCAAGAAGGGTCTCTGCATGGACGACGATGACCAGCTCGCCGTCGCCCTCCACTTGTCCCAGCAGGAGGCCGAAAATAAGGAGTACAGGCTGCTAGTCGCCGGCTTACTCGACATGTGCGCCCGAGAGCCGACTGGGGATGGCGACGTCCACCTGGCGAAGGGCGGCAGGCAGAAGGAGGCAGAGGGTCGCCCGGGGAAGGAGGAGGAGACTGAGAAAGACTGGAAGACAAACTTGTGGCTTGAGGAGCAAGACCTGGAGCTGGCCATGGCTATGTCGCTCTCGGTAAGAATCCGCATTTTTATTCACTAAGAAATGTCGAATATCAATGAAGTCTCCCCTGTCTTGTTACAATGCTTTTATGTTACGCGAGATTCTCAATACCGTGGTTCTTTATTTCAGCTCCAGACAAGTGAGGAGGAGGCAGCAGAAAATCACAGAGAATAAACGCCTTGCAGCATCATGGAAGAGTTAAAGACCTTTAAAGACCTCCGCGCACACACACACACACGCACGCATGCACGCACGCACACACACGCACGCACGCACGCACGCACGCACGCACGCACGCACGCACGCACGCACGCACGCACGCACGCACGCACGCACACACACACACACACACACAATGGAAACCTCACATTGACGGTGTGATTGTGAGGTAACAATGAATTGAATCACCTACGTTTATATGAAGTACTACTTATCAAGAGAATGTCTAGTGTTCATGAGCTTATGATATTCGTGGGGAATTTATTCAAGTTAATCGACAGAAAATTCAAGTTGATTCCTATTTTTCGTATGTTTCTCATTTCTTCACTGAATGTCTCAAAACCTGAAGATAGGCCCCGTTAACAAAACTAAAAGGGTTTTAGGTTTAAAACTCGGTCACAATGATATCTTCATAGGGAGTAAGAAGGGGGGAAATCTTACAACTGGAGCACCAAGAGAAACCTGGAATAGAAATATCATAGGCCTAGGAAATGCGTTCATTGTATACTTGAGCATTAAGTATA
>NC_061849.1:14313095-14315595 GCF_019202785.1 Penaeus chinensis
ATACATGTATATCTTAGTAATGGTGATGATGAGGTTTCTAATGATGAGTTATTATAACAGCTGCAACAACATTAACTTTACTAATAGTGCTAATGCTAATATTAACTGATGAGAAACTCAATGGCCACTAATACTTGTTTTCAGTATTCTAGACCGTGTAGCGTTGGTTCAGAGTCCTCTATACCGGAATGAGTGAAACACCCACTTTATTTTTATTCTCCCAACCTAAACTTTTTATATTCTAGCTGAGTATATTATATAATACTTCATCTTTATTATATTATTTTTAAAAATTTATTCATTTCAGTTCTCTTCATAAAAGGCAAAATTCTTGCTGTTGCATATAGACGTTGTACTCAGCATGTCCTGTATGTAAAAAACAAAGAACAAAGTCATGTAATGTCACCGTGATCGCTTTGATCATGCTCTGAATTATACTAAGAATAAGGTTAAAAGATTATGGGAATAAGAGAGAGAGAGGAGATCTTATGAATGGTTGGCGAAAAGAAATGGTGAGCTATGTTGTAAGCCTCATTTTACAATCCTACTTGGAGAATTATATGACAACATAATTGTTATGTTACTGTTCCTCTTTGGCCCTGTAACTGTATGTATTGGATCATTTGGGCAGATTCTATTGTCTTTTGCAATGGTTATTCAAGTATTATAAAACATAATTATTATGTGCTAAGTGCCAGCTGGGGTACAGAGCAAACAGGTTTTGCAGCCTTTCACCTCCGCTGACTGTACATGACCCATTATCAAAACATTCCTATTTACCGTAAAGGACTCACCACAAGAAAATGATGACGAGGATATGACGGATACAGATGACGACGACGACGATGACGATGGCAAGTACAAGAAACACACTAACAACCACAAATTGTCAGACAATGAAAGGGATTTCAAATTGGAGAAAAAAATTATGAAGAAACTTGAAAAGGAAGATGATGATTTGGCAATTGCAGTCTCAAGGCGGGTGAGTCTTAACACGTTTTTGCTCCAAATATTAACTCGCATGCTTTGATGCGCATTTATTCTAAACAGAAATTTGAAAATTACGGTGAATAGAAACGGTGTTGTTGATTTTGGTACTACTAATAATGATATTAGTGATGATAATGGCAATAATGATCATGACGATAATAATAATCCTAAGAAAATCCATAATGACAACTATAATTAACATAATTTCAGTAATTACAGTATCGAAGATAGGGATGAAAATAATGAATAAGACAACAGTAGTGAAATATAATCATAATGAAAACGACGAACTACGGATATTCAACAGTAATAAATATTGATAATATTTCTTCATGTACGTCTTTTCTTCGTCCAACAATTCAGCAAAAGATAAAAATACCCTTTCCTTGACTTACACTTTTCTCCTCCAGTATCAGGAAGGTCGGACTTTAAGTTGCAAAGCTTGCAGGAACAAATATAACAGGAAGGATAGATGCCCTTACATCCTGTCCGTGTGTGGCCATACCGTGTGTTGGGACTGCATAGGTACGGTCGGTATATATATTCAGTATAAATATATGTGTGGATACATACGTACATGCATCAATATATACGTGCACTTATCTATCTATGAACTTTCTTTTTGTCTATTTATCCATCTATCTATCTATCTGTCTATCTGTCTGTCTGTCTATCTGTCTACATACACACACATACATACAATCATACATATATTCATACAAACACACACACAAACACACACACACATATACGTTACAAGTATATATATACATATACACACATACATACATATATATATATATATATATATATATATATATATATATATATATATATATGTGTGTGTGTGTGTGTGTGTGTGTGTGTGTGTGTGTGTGTGTGTGTGTGTATACATATGTGTGTATATTTATATATATATATAAATACACAGACACACGCAATATATATATATATATATATATATATATATATATATATATATATATATATATATATATACACACACACACATATGACGTTTAATATGGAGTGACCTGACTGGTGGTCCCCAGATCGGGTGAGCGGCAGGAGGTCGACCGAGTGTCCTCTCTGTCACGAGCGGAACGGCGACCAGGACGACCGGCCTCTGAACTACTCCGTTTACATGCTGCTGCAAGAGGTTTGTACGAAATCAAGTCTGCGGAAGTCTTCTTCAGAATTCGTGTTCTTCATACTGTTGTTCAGCATGAGTAGTTTAATGGCTTAACGGATAGTTCAGGTATTGGATACATGTTCTTTATATTTTAAGTGAGAGTGCGTGTTCTTCCTAAGATATGATAACAATATAAGTTCTTCATACTGTCTGTTCTTTATACATAATAGCTGTTTTCCATAAAATATGTTCTTCATAATATACTATTTTCTTCAAACATAATTCACAATTCATTTCCTCAAGATGTGGGTATTTCTAAAAATGTGTTCTTGGAATTGAATATTTGTTTTTAGTATCATCTAAAAGTGTTCATTCTTA
>NC_061849.1:14318095-14333095 GCF_019202785.1 Penaeus chinensis
GGAAAGAGGAGAGAGGGAGGGCAGAAGGGAAGGAGGAGAGAGGGAGGGCAGGAGGGAAGAGTGGGGAGAAGGAGGAAGGGAGGTGGTAAATCTACGAAGGAGGGAGGAAGAGAGAGTGAGGCAGGGAAGTTGGGAGTGGGGAAGAGGAATGGAAGGAAGAGAGAGGGAGCGAACGGAAGAAAGAAGGAAAGAAGGAAGAAGGAGGGAGAGAGAGTAAGACATGGAAGAAGGGAGTGGGAAGGAGTGAAGGAGGGAGAAAGGAGCGAGGGAATGGAAGAGGAAGAAAGGGAGGGAGTGAAAGAAAGGTGGATGGAGGAAGAGAGAGTGAGGCATGGAAGAAGGGAGTTTCATTGAGAGAGGAAGGAAGAAGGAGGCAGGGGAGGAGGGAATTGGAGAACGAGGGAGGAAGGGAGGGAAAGAGGGAGGAGGGAGGGAGGAACTGATGAAGTAGTAGAGAGGTAGAGAAAGGTAGAGAGGATATTGGAGAAAGGAGAGAGAGAGAGAGAGAGAGAGAGAGAGAGAGAGAGAGAGAGAGAGAGAGAGAGAGAGAGAGAGAGAGAGAGAGAGAGGGAGGGAGAGAGGGAGAGAGAGAGAGAGAGAGAAACAAGGAGAGAGGGAAGGAGGGAGGGAGGTAGGGAAGGTGAGAGAGCGAGAGTGAGAGCGCGCGCGCGAGAGAGTTTGTGTGTGTGAGTGAGTGAGATAGAAGTGGATAAAGGAGAGAGGCAGAGAGGGAGAGTAAGAGAAGGGGAAAGGAGGGAAGGGGGAGTAAAGGAAAGAAGGGAAATGCGGCAGAAGGTCAGAAGGAAAAAAAGGAAAGAAGGAGGGAGAGAAAGAGAAAAGGAAGAAATCGAGAAGAGAGAACGGGAAAAGGAGAAATGGAGGGGGGGGGGGGGGGGAGAAGGGGAGAAAGAGAGGAGAAAAGGAGAGGAGAGAAGAGAGTTTTGACGGAATCAATTGAGATCTTCGGCGAAACGGTTCTCGTCTCATCACTCCACCTTGCAAGTCCACCGCCGCCTACTTTTATTACTTATATAATTTCAGAAAATCAAAAACTGTACATCAACACGCTACTAAAGCTAATTGGAAGTGTTGCACTACCAGATGCTAAGATTATTTTCGTCATTTCGAAGGTGTTTCTTCTCTAATTTGATATATTTTCTATTGTTGCATATTTTATTTAGTTCCAATTTTGACTAGTGACAATTTTCATTAGCGGTGATACCTAACAATTAACTAGTGAAGTATGTTTGCTATGTAGGGATTCGCTATTATGCTTTATTTTATTAATTATTATTATTATTATATTTTATTTTTACATGATAAGTTGTTATTGTAAACATGTGTAGTGTTATTACGTCAGTCACTCAGTTAAAGAATGAGCACCCATGTACAGTCAGAAAAGTATATATCGTAACCCTTTGCACAAATTAATATGAATTAGACGAAGTTTTGTGGAATAGCGAGGCAGGGTAGTTAGCGACGTAATCAGGTATTAACAGAGAGGAGCGTTCAGTTTCTAATTGAACACAAGTAAAGGTAACGATAGATTTTTTTCCTGACTGTACTTGCGAGGTAGTAGACGACGTGTAGGTTATATCATGTCTTTGTATATATGCTGAATTAACCGAGCGAGGAGATTCAAGTAAATTGTTTATCTTGACTGTTTTATTATGTCTTCCAAAATACTGTTCGTCTAGAGAAAACATGTATACTCATAATAAAAGTGATTCTTATAATAGCTGGAGTTTTCCCAGAGCTTTTAATTATTTTCCTTAACTTGTTATTATATAAAACACATATTTTCCGACGTTGCCCCCCCCCCCCCAACGTCGGAAAGATTGAATTTTTGTCTGTCAAGTATTTGCTTTCGTCATGATTATTACTTTTACTTGGTTGCTGTTTGAGTCATATATTCACATAGAAATATAAATTAATTTATGTTCGTTATAATTAACTATTTTATTTTTTCTTAAGAAAATTTTTCTCTTAGTATAATATTTAATTCACTGATCATGTTACAATAACTTAACTATTTGCTTGTCTATTGATTATAATTAATTTGTGTAATATGTAATCCATTTAATATTGAATAATTGATTACTTTTATAATGATGTTTTGTGTTATAATATTTAATTCATGGAGATATAACGTAATTTTGAATATTGTTGATTTTGTTTTTTATCAAGTTTCATGATTGATAATTATATAACAGTGAGTCATAACTGTCTAGTTGTATTTAAAGAGTTAAGAGCACAATTAATATCTATTTTTTTTATTTCACGTAAAGTTTGGTATTGTAATTTCATTATATTGCATTGATAATATTCCGTTAATAAATGTATTGCTTTCTTTTACAAAGATTTAACTCAAACCTTGAATTAACAACATTAATATTGTCACTTTGATTAATTATCTAAAGTTACACTATAAGTAATGGATACATTTAAACATTTATTGATGAAACAATAAGTCTTGAGCCTGAAAAGCATTTATTAAAATGTTGTGGAAGAGGGGCCAGAACATTGTTATTGGCTTCCATAAGCTTCCGACCAACAACATGATTAATATGGTCACCTAAGGTCATTAAGTCAATGGATCCGTATAGTACTTTATTGCCTAAAAGTTTTGTCTCAGACCTATTTTCTCTGGTGTGAATTATTTCTTAGCCACAAGAGGAATCCATCATGATCAGCCAACAGCATATCTATATTATGCTGCTATCTATTTTAAACATGTATCTGTTTTGCACATGGCGATTTCTTGGATAATAATTCCGAATTAGTTCAAATAATTTATCTACCCCTTTAAGAGACTTGTCACAGTGAAAAAAGAATATTGAAGAAAAAAAAAAAAATCTCGAAAAAAAGAAAAAATTGCAAACCAGACATTACACAGCCTTAGCAGCATAGTATATTCGTATAACTACTTAGAGAGGGCAATATACTGATGTTGAATAACCATTAAACGTTGTGATAGCCTTCCTTGAGGGCAGTACATGAATGTCCAGAGAGACAGACTGAGATTTGAGATTTGCGAAGTCAGACTGGACTTTGCTGAATGTGGACTCTACATCACTGATAGAGTGAATAAGAAAGTGAAGTGATCATAGTGACATGACAGTGAAGTGCAGGAAAGGAAGAAATTATGGAAATTATTTTACTTTCTATGTATATTTTATTCCTAACGCTTGCAAATATAAGAAATAATTGGTCAAAGATTTAAACTTTTTAATGAACCTCAGTCTCAACCACAAAAAACTATATATATATATATATATATATATATATATATATATATTCCTCTGTATACTGAAAACGGATAGAATCAAAGGATATCGGTGAAAAAAAAATTGATCTAAAAATGAATATCCTTACACACATACACACACATATATATGTGTATATGTATATATATGTATATATATGTATATGTATATATGTATATGTATATATGTATATATATGTTTATATATATATGCATATATATATGTATATATGTATATATATGTTTATGTATATATATGTATATATATGTATATATATGTATATATATGTATATATACATATACACACACAAAGCTATATTACATGTTCAAACTATATATATACACACACGCTATTGACAATACACAAAACCGAAGAAATGATCTGAGGCACCGTGTGTTTGAGAGGAAAATTTTCCAAACATTTCTCAATGACTGTATCAAAACCAAGAATAATCTCCATGTTCCTGTTTTATTTCTTTGATCACTAGATAAATAATGATCCAGAAATATAATTAAAGCATTTACGTTGTAACATCTAGGCACAGCTAGGCTTCCCTGTTGAAAAAAATAAGCACATTGGAAACAAAGTGGGTCTCTTGTAACGAATTTTAGGGTTCGATGGGAGGGGCTTAAACGATGACGTCAGACAGTACAACGCGTTGTTGAAACCCTGACCGCCACGCTCTTAAGCACAATCAGCAAGGACCCAGCTGTGGTGGTATTCCTTGAACTGGAGAAGGCTTTTGAACTGGCAAGTTCGCTTGCCATTCAGGAAAGCCTGATCCAGAAGGGAATCAGAGGAAAGCTCTTGGCTTGGATAGGTGACTACTTCAGGAACAGGACTGCCAATGTCAAATTCCAGGGTCACCTATCGCAGCACAGCCGCTCGAAAATGGAACGCCACAGGGTGGGGTTCTCAGTCCAGCCCTATTCAACACTTTAATGTCCTGTATCCTCAACATAAACCTCTCAGTGGGGTGCCAGATCATCTCGTATGCAGACGATCTCGCTATCACCTCCACTGGACCACGCAGCCAGAATAAAGCCCAGCGTTGTCTGGACCTCGTGTCAGAGGAGTGTTGTAGGACAGGACTAAAGATCTCTGCAGCCAAATCCAAAGCCATGGCCCTGAGACAGAGAGTTCGAGGCACAAGACTGAAAATCCAGGCAGTGGAATTAGAATGGGTCCAGGACTACCTATACCTTGGGGTAAGGATAGACCGGACCCTCTCCTTCCATAAGGAGGTCCAGTACCTGGTTGACCGAACCAAAGCAAGACTGTCCGTCATGAGAGCAATGACTGGGAGACGCATAGGGGCCAGACACAAAGTACTAAGATCATTCTATGTACATGCTGTCCGGCCCATTGTGGACTATGCCTCAGTTGCTCTAATTGCTGCAAAGAAAAAGCACACAGACAAATTAGAAACAGTCCAAAATTAAGCTGCCATGATCATTCTGGGTGCCCCGAGGTGGACGAAGGTCCTCAACCTCCTGATGGAGGCAAACCTTCTCCCCCTGGACTCACGAATCGATCTAATGGCAACACAATTCCTGTCAAAGGTCATCCAGGCTCCCAGGAACACAAGCCTACGACAAAAATTAGTCAGATGCCTCGGACAAGACAACGAGCTCGTTGCAAACAACTCCTGGCTGTCTCATACAGCCAGGGTGTTGATACGCCATCAGCTCAAAGAACAGCTTCTTGCTAAGGGCATGGACTCCCCCCACCCCGACTTTGCCGAAGCCCCGCCGTGGGCACTGAGCCTGATAGAGTTCAACATAATGAACCTGTCAATGAAAAAGAGCCTATGCCCTATGCCTAGCCTAAAGGCAGAAGCCCACAGGGTCAATGCAGCCATCACTCCTCCGGGTAGTAGAACATACTACACGGATGGATCGGTCGATCCCTTGAGCCACACTGCAGGCGCCGGCTTTGCAGCAAGGGATGCCACGCGATCCATGAGGGTAACAGACAACGCCTCCTCGCTACAGGCAGAGGCAGTTGCAATCATGGGAGCCCTAGGCCACGCGTCCCTAAGGGAAGGACACGTGGTCATACATACAGACTCCAGGGCAGCCATTGACTGTCTTCAGCACAGCTCACCCACAGACAACATCTACCTACTGACCACGATTCTCACAATGGCACAGATAATTCTTGCTCAGGGTAGAAGAATTATCATCAACTGGGTCCCAAGCCACATCGGCATCAGAGGGAACGAGCTTGCTGACAGACTAGCCGTCGCTGGCAGGGGTGTGCCCCCAAATCCCATGACGATAAAACCAAGCCGAAAATTACTTATGGAGAAGTGTGCCTTGGTCGGTCGTACCTTCCTACGGCAGTTCCACAGAGAGGAAACGAGAACCTCCCCCTCGGCCAGCTGGTACTCAGACGCCACAGGCTATGAACCACTGGCCCTCTCTGAAGTAAGCAACAGAGGTACCAAAGTCATTCTTCACAGAATGCGCCTAGGTTACCACTGTGCATGGCAGATTATCCCAACAATCGAACGCGATGAAAGGTGCTGCAAGCACTGCGGCGAGCCGAACGCCACACTAGTCCACTATCTAGGAAATTGTGACCATACACAATTCCTGAGACAGGGACCGCCCACAACAGCCGCCGTGTTGGTAAAGAGGCTATGCGAAATGCTTACACCATGGCGGCAGGAGCGCCTGCTGGCAGTCCTGCCGCCACGGTGAGCACCGAGTGTCAGACAACTCAATGAGACAGCCGTAAAAAGCTGACACAGGCCGGGCCATATTTAGAAGGCCAGGGCGAAGCTAGAACTTCGCAAACCATACAGACAGACAGAAACCCTGACCGCCTCTCCCAAGCGTTGGCAAAAATCGAACGCGTTGGAAATGTCCTTGTTCTCCTAGAGATGGCTTAAAAATATGAATCTGTGACGGTTGAGATGTCACTGTAAAGCTGCCTCCATACGAATATTTTTTTTTTTTCGGTAACAGGTTGGCAGTAATATTCAACTTTCCGATTTTCCGAGGTTTCCGAGTTGGCATAATCTTCTTCCTATGGCAACGGCGTGGGTCATTCGGAAATGGCGATGGAAGCATGGCAAAAGAGTCTATATAGTCAATTTTAATCAAATGTATTTCAATTCAAACGATTAAGAAAAATATTGTTCTCCTTATCTTTCCATTTCTAACTGCTTGTTTTTCTTTCATTTAATATTTTCCGTGACGCCATCACTGTATACACGCGAAGTTTGATAACCCATTGCCGCCGGGGAAAATGAATAAAAAATGGGGAAAATACTGTGCTCATTTTTTATATTTTTTGTGAAATGTCTCTACACATAGATGGCTCTGCCTTACCTGATTTCACCTTTCTTTGAATTGGCGGGAAAATGTATTTTTTACTAGTGCTATGAATATCGATGGGGTTATTTTTATGATAAACATTATAATTACTATAATGTTATAAACATTAGTAATAGCAAAATAAGATAACGTAAACTATTTTCGTAAATTAAAGAAAAGGGTAAACGGGCGAGACAGGCAGTACTCGTGATTGGCTCATTGGTGATTTAGTACAAGTGTAGCCATCTATGTGTAATAACAATTAAGTAGGTAAACTTACAGTGGGCATGACATGGACGTACGTGACATGCCCGTCGTGAATGAGTTAATGACGTCACTGCCATGCTTGTTGAATTAAATCGAGCGTGTTAAGCGTCAGTTCCGGTTGGCCGTGTGGGCAACAAGCTGGGATACAGACACCCCTAAACATTATAATGAAACGAACAGACGAAACACCACAAAAATGAGTTAGCCTGAGGTCCTGGTCCTGATCTCCCTCTCCTTCAGATGCGCGATGGTGTCCAGGAGAGGCACGTTTAGCGTCTCCGGCAGGGCGAGGGTTGCCAGTCCCACCAACACCGACGCCACCCCGAACACAGCTGACGGCGCCCACGGGTACAAGGGGCCCTGGCGAGGAGGGGAGAGGGTTTTAGTTTGGCCTTGTCATGAAGGGCGGCTTGTGAGGTAAGGTGTGTTGTAGTGCCCTCTCTGAGAACCACTCAAATATTTTATCCAGATGGGCACTATCTGTTATTTCCAAGGTGTGATTTCTCCAATATTTACCTTTAGAACCCACACCATAAAAGATGAAGAATCATACAGGGTATTTATGATCTAATTTCAACCTTGGAGGTAACTGAGAGAAGGGGTAATATCAAAACACTTAATAAGCTTACAAATTTTAGTTGGCATTATGAATCATAAATCATTACACTTTTACAATAATATAAACATACATTTACCAAAATGTCCAGCTACTCCAACTTGTCTCTCTTTACACTAGTTGGTCTTCTCAGCTATCTTCTTTCTTTTTCTTCATCCATCTCCTGGGCTCCCAAAATATATATCTTGTGCACAGCACCAGGAACAAATAAATCCAATCTTCAGCAAAACCATAAAAACAAAACAAAAACATAAACTAAAAAAATTAAACCCATTCCTAGAAAAGAAGCAATATTCTAGTTTAGGAATGATAAAACAATATAAAGTTATAAATCTAAATAAGTCATTTCTTATAAGAACAAAATATATCTTGCAAACAAACAAATTACGTATAGCATTTATGTTATTATACATGATCTGAGTAATTGTATGCACATTATAGTAAAATTTGACTTAACATACTTTTAATAGTATACAATTATAAATGTTAAGAACACTTACGCTTTGAATGGGTTTTAAATTCTTAATAATAATGAGAGAGACACATGGGGATGTTGTTCAGTGCCATGTGCCAGCCTCGAGCTGTGAATAAGACATACTATTTATCTCTAATTTCTAGTTTGATCTCCAATATTTACTTTCTTTTGTTCTATAAATCAAATATATAGTAACTTATGACTTTATTAATTATATAATTACAGTTGAACATTCTTTCTTACCTCGGATATTTCATGATAATCTAAAAGACTTTCAGGCTGTTGTATGGCACTCTTCTCTGATCTCTCTCTCTCTCTCTCTCTCTCTCTATGATTATAGCAATAGTATCAGGCTTTAGTACTATATATATTTCAAAATTTAAAGTTTACTCAGATCACATATGGTACAAACATATAGTTCTTCTTAACCTATACATGCATAATTTTTAGAACTTAAATTAAACTTTTTAATAACAAAAATAGTACATATGGTTTTCTTAATAAAAATATCAATAATATAACCTTAATTTAACGGTACTATTGACATATAACAGTGTACCCTTTAAATAAAGAGAATGTATGGCGGGGTAACGAAAAAACAGTATTTTGTAGGGTAGACTATTATACTTTACAATTTCCTGATCTTAATAAAAAAGATAATATAGAAATATATAAACTTTATGTAAAACTAATAAAATAAGGTGTCATCTTTCTATAAGAATAATTAAGCATTTTATCTTACATAGCTACAGACAAAAGACTGAGGTATATATGAGTAATTCATATGCATAAAGACCAAGTGAGGTATATACAGGGTGGTTTCAAGACGAATTTTTGGGTCATTCTAACTATACATCCCTTGTGCTCATTACAGTGTGTGTATGAGAGAGAGAGAGAGAGAGAGAGAGAGAGAGAGAGAGAGAGAGAGAGAGAGAGAGAGAGAGAGAGAGAGAGAGAGAGAGAGAGAGAGAGATAAAGAGAAAGAGAGGGAGAGGGAGGGGGAGACTGGGAAAGGAGGGAAGGAGGGAAGGAGAGGGAGAGAGAAAGGGAGAAAGAGAACGAGAGAGAGAGAGATAGAGAGATAGAGATAGATAGATAGATAGATAGAGAGAGAGAGAGAAGAATAAAAATACTAAACAGGTATTCACAGAACTCATGAAAAGGCCCTTACTTGTAGGGAAAATAAAATTCATCTCACTTTGACTTAATATGAAACACAGAATTTAATAATTGAACCGGATATCGAGATTATATTTATATCAATCAAATGTTCCATGGCCAGATAACCTCCCAAATTAAGACTTGGATTTCAAACAAGAAGAGACGAAGGAAGAACAAGAGGAAAGAAATATCCTCACCAAGAAGTCTATAATGTAAGGCGAACAGGTAGACCCGACCCTTGACTTAACATGGGCAGTGCTCATGCCTCTCGTTCTGAACTCCGTGGGAAAGAGCTCTGAGGAGTATAATTCGAGGATCTGAAATGCTGAAGCGATGCTCATCTTTCCTATAAGGGCTAAAATCATCGCTCCTGAAAGGGGGGGAAAATATGTATTACTTTTCTTTTGGTTTCCCCAGCGATCGAGAAATTGCGTTTTCTATGATACATTTCTTTGAAGGGTATTCGATGCTGAATGTCTTATGTCCTGATCTTAGTTGGCATGGAAGCCAATATGATACAGCAAATTAATAAAAAAAAGTAAAATGCTCCTTTTGCTTTCCTGTAAATAAGTACATTCTCAAATTGGTGATAGGATAAATTGTAAGTAAGCTAATCTTACGAAGCTGAACAAATCCCTAAAGTGCATTGGATTGGCTCATCTCAAAGCCTAAGTCGGTCTCCTAGTCACACTCATAATGGGCTGTTAATTCGATATTAAACTCGGGAACGGAATGCCTCGTCTCCTCCTTTCTCCTATACTTATGGCACTGATATTCTCTCTCTGTATACTTATACTTTTTATCGTATTAAGATCATTTATCAGGACTGTGCCTTCTTTGAGTGCTGGGAGAGAAAACGTCTAATAAAGCAAAGAATAATGGAAGGAAAAGAACAATAAATAACGAGATAAACAAAAATGAACTAGGAACAAAGAAAAGGAAGAAGGGAAAGAAATGGCCAGGGATGAGAAAAGCCAAGAAGAGATAAGCCTTAAAGTTGTCCCGTGTTCTGGGTCTGTTTCTGTGTCAAAGGTCATAGTACAATGGATGTTTGTATGTGTATATATAAATATATATATTTTATATACAGTATATACATATGTATATATATTTATATTATATATATATATATATATATATATATATATATATATATATATATATATATATATAAGCAACCCCCCCCACACACCACACACACACACACACACACACACACACAGACACACACACACACACACACACACACACACACACACACACACACACACACACACTCCCGCCCTTAGTATGTTCTATAATGCTAATCACTTTCTCTAACTTTTAAGTTAAGAGAAGGCCGACTCAAAAGCCTGAAGTCCCAGGGAGTTTCTCTACGCATGATCAGGCAACTTCCGTCACTTAAGGCGTGTCTGAGTGTGTGCTTTACTGTCCAGAAGTGATGGTATTTGACATTGCCAAGTCTCTTAACTATCAATTGCTGCTAAACAAGATCATTTTAGGTAATCTAAATGCTCGTTCCTGTCTAAGAGGCTGCCATGCGGGGCAACGATGATATTTTAGTATCCTGATCTAAATCTCATTACGAGTATAGGATTCTTAAACAACTGAACATAAAACCCAAAAACACTGCTATCAACCCCTTCCTTCTCTCCATGGGACAACAAACCCACCACCTCCACTCCCTCAGCCTCCATTCCAGCCACAGGATCCGCCAAGGAAGGACACTCCTCTCTTCTCTCCCTGCGGTGAATTAGCCTTACACGGCTAATTCAGAACGACGGGAGGATCGTACCGAAAAAGGCGTTCGACGGGGCGCAGCAGGTGGCGCCAAGCTGAACAATGCGAAGAAGGTTACCGTGATTCTCAATCTTGGAATTTTTGCCGGGGCGATTTAAAGAGATTTACTGGACCCCCCCCCCCCCCCCCGGCAAATTCGGCATCGACGCTTGCGCGTTACCGCCCCGCTTCGGCGTCCACCCCTCGCTGCTGCCGCGATGCTATTTGCTTGTATTTAGCTTCGTGCCCTCTAGCCTATTCTTTCCTTTACGGAATTTTCGGCATTAGGGTAACTCTCTGCGCACCTTCTGGTGAACTGGACCCCATCTTCGGGCTCGTGCTCGGACGTGGGCAGAGCTTTACCTCCCGCAGGGGAGGGTGTGCCTTGGGGGCCTTAGCGTGCCTGCCTTACGGTGTGCAGAAAGTTGACATTCTTTTTGCTAGGGACTGGTATGGCAGACCATCTAATGACTACCACTCTAGTTTTTCGTTTAGGAATGAATAGACAGGTAGGAGCCCCTCACTTTGTCAGGCCCTCAGCCTGGTTCTGTCGAAATAGCTGCTGCTAGACAGAACACCGAATTCCCGTCTCGCCACTGGAACCGCCTCGAAAGTTAGCTGGTCTCCCTCGGGAGGCTATGGTCAAGCAGTCACTCACAATGGTCCGTGAGCGCTGTCACAATGGCTATTGGCTGCGTATATCCTCTCATCACTCCTGTAGCTGTTAGACACTGGCTCTAACACTCAGCTTCCCCTTGTTGGACTCCGTGGTGGGTGGGGGCGTGAGAGGATGACGCACTTACCATTATATGGATAAATCAAACAAACACCCCCCACAGACAGAACCCAAAGTTGATGAACCTCGCAAGAAGGTCACTATAAAAGAAGAAGAATCATACAGGGTATTTATGATCTAATTTCAGCCTTAGAGGTAACTGAGAGAAGGGGTAATATCAAAACACTTAATGAGCTTACAAATTTTAGTTGACATTATGAATCATAAATCAGACCACGGCAGTCACAACGAAGCCATGCGTGCCTCCTGGTGGCAAAAGAAAACTGCACGCACAGGATGACACTGTCACACCTGCTGCCAAGATGGACAAGACAGAATCCAATGGGTCTGTCCACCGAATTGTAAAACAGATTGACTCTCGTGCTGGCCCCTCCAGGCCAACAGCCAAGCCAGGGAGGCCCCTGAACTCTCAGACGGCCTCCCCGACTGAGAGGGGAGAGTAGGCTGAACCAACCGAATCAGCTGCTGCCCCTAGAAGCAAGCCCGAAAGCCGAAAGGGCGGGCCGAAACGTCCGAGGCCGGAGACAGACTCTGATGGAGAGTCTGGACCCCTTAAATATTTCCCCCAATTTAAATTGCCAGTTAAACCCGAAGGCTTCGCCAATGCCAACCAATTGGTCAGGGCATTGGAGCTGCAACGAAAAATCCAGCTGTCGATCCGGGTTGCCAGAGATCAGGGCATGATCATAATGCCCAAGCTACCCTGAATTTCCTCCGGGAAACGAAGGAGCTAGCAGATGGGAGGAAAGTGAGTCTTTCCCCACTAAATCCCGAGGAAAAAAAAAAAAAAACAAGATAGTGCTACTTAGCTTCTCAGTCTCGCACGATGTAGAGCTGATCGCTTCACACCAACAGGTCGTGCAGGCTTCCCGAATGTCGAAGGGGAAGACTCCAACCAGGCAAGTCCTGGTGACCATGAAAGGTGCCCCAACCACTACCCTTGATCTGGGTAACTGGGGCACCTACAACCTTCGAACGTATGTGCCTGAACCACTTCGGTGTTTCAAGTGCCTGAAATACGGTCACCACCAGACTAACTGTACAGCTAAGCCTAAATATGGTGTCTGTAGCAAGGCACACAACACAGAGGTATGCCTTAAGGCATACAAAGAAAAAAAGAGGGACATAATGTAGCGCCCTTTGGGAACCACTCAAATATTTCATCCAGATGGACACTATCTGTTAATTCCTTTCTGTGCTTTCTCTAAAAGTTATCTTAAGAACCCACACTATAAAAGAAGAAGAATCACACAGGGTATTTATGATCTAATTTCAGCCTTAGAGGTAACTGAGAGAAGGGGTAATATCAAAACACTTAATGAGCTTACACATTTTAGTTGACATTATGAATCATAAATCATTACTTTTTTACAATAAAATAAACATACATTTACCAAAATGTCCAGGTACTCCAACCTGTCACTCTTTACACAAGTTGTTCTTCTCAGCTATCTTCTTTCCTTTTCTTCATCCATTTCCTGGGCTCCCAAAAGATGTTATTTTCTTTCATTCTTGTGCACAGCACCAGGAACAAAGAAATCCAATCTTCAGCAAAACCAAATAAAAATAAAACAAAAACATAAAAAAACTAAATTCGCTTTGAATGGGGTTTAAATTCTTAATAATAATGAGAGAGACACATCGGGATGTTGTTCAAGTGCCATGTGCCAGCCTCGAGCTCAGATATTTCACGATAATCTAAAATACTTTCAGGCTGTTGTATGGCACTCTTCTCTCTCTCTCTCTCTCTATCTCTCTCTCTCTATGATTATAGCAATAGTATCAGGCTTTAGTACTGTATATATTTCAAAATTTAAAGTCTACTCAGATCACATATAGTACAAACATATAGTTCTTCTTAACCTATACATGCATAATTTTCAGAACGTAAAATAATTTTTCCAATAACAAAAATAGTACATATTGTTTTCTTTATCAAAATATCAAAATATACAACCTTAATTTAACGGTACTGTTGACATATAACAGTGTACCCTTTAAATAAAGAGAATGTATAGCGGGGTAACAACAACAAAAAATTAGTACTTTGTAGGGTAGACTATTATACTTTACAATTTCCTAATCTTAATAAAAAAGATAATATAGAAATATATAAACTTTATGTAAAACTAATAAAATAAAGTGTCATCTTTCTAGAAAAATAATTAAGTACTTTTTATCTTACATAGAAAAAACTGAGGTATATATAAGTAATACATATGCATAATGACCAAGTGAGGTATACATAGGGTGGTTTCTAGACCATTTTTTTGGGTCATTCTAACTTCACCTCCCTTGTGCTCATTACAATAACAGCCAAATGTCCCAACTGTGCCAAGAGGCATCACGCCTGGAGCCTGGCTTGCTCTGTCAGGAAAGAGGCGGCCCTCAGGCGACAAGAGGTTGTTCCTGCCCCCCCCCCCCCCCCCCCAGGCACCTATGTCTAGGGAAAGAACAAAAGAGAAAAGGCCTCCTGACCTCTTAAGAGGAAGGAAGCTATTCCCCAGCCGACACCGAAATGTCTCCAACAAAAATGAGTTCCCGGCCATGCCAAAGGTGCAGAAAAAGTACCAAAGGAATAAAGGTTCTAAGAGCACCACTAAAGCCTCCCTAAGAGATGATCATCTCCTCTTTGACGAGGAAGATATGACTCTCCTGTTGACTGCTTTTGTCTCAGCAGTAGCAACAACCCTGGGGAGGTCGAGTGAAGAGGCCGAGAAGGCAGTTACAGTCGCCATGACGACAATCACCCAGACTGTCGCAGTCCTGAAGGGAAGAAAGCTTAAGAGAGCGAAACAGCCCCACCCCCACCTCAGGAGGAGACTCCCCTCCCCACTCCAACCCAGGCCATACCTTCACAGGCAGAGCCAAAACAAGCTGAATCTGTGCAGCCAGAGCCAGAGCACGCTGACCTTGCCCAGGCAAGGCCAGCAAAGAAAAAGACATTGAAAAAGCCTGAGAGAAAAGCCAAACTAACAAAAGTCAGAGCTACCAAAGGCTCTCCACCCCCCAGTGGACCCCAAGCGATGCTGCCGAACGGCCACGGCATAAACAAAGCAATGCCGACATGCGTGCGCCACTTGGGATCCGCGACCTCCATGCCTGGGAACTTAATGATAGGAAACTGATTATGCATTCAGTCACTCATGCTCCCTTCCACTAAATTGGTTTTGAGATACTAAAAGTGAACAAATGAACAAATAAATAACATTTAAAATTCGCTTTTCTACATTCCGTCCCTCTGTCCACCCCCTTCCTCAGTCTCTTCCTCCTCTTCCGCCTCCTTCTCCTTTTCCCCTGCCTTCACCCGCCCCCG
>NC_061849.1:14340595-14343095 GCF_019202785.1 Penaeus chinensis
ACTCAAAAGCCAAAATATTAAGATGTTTCTGTGGATCCAGCGACACCGAGCAACTGGATCCACCAGAGACAAAACCAGAAGTGGGTGCTCTAGATGCCCAGTGGAGGAAGATCAAGGTAATGACATTGAAGACTATAAATCAGTGTGCTATATAAAAGACAAATAGGAAGCTTGCATTGAAGTGCATGAAGATCCTGAGCTAATGAAAACCATTTGATACTCAGTCGCAATACCTCTCACAGGATTTAAGAAGGGGGTGCGACCGATAGTTAAATGCCACGCCCTTTACTGTTAGTCATTTCCTTCTTATTTATTTTCATAATTTTCTAAACAATCCATAACTACCGGAAGGGATGCAAACCCCTGTTCTGCTGGCAATATCCAGCGGGACTTCACATTACGTTACAGCACGCAGACTGTCAGAAATCGCTGGGCTATTTGAGTGTATTGTAAGGTTATGTGAGAGAGGAACCCAAAAGAGGCCACCCATGAGACTTCAGGCTTCAGGCTTAGGGGCCAAGGAAAATGAGGGGGCCCAGTTCGTTCCCCTAAAAAAGGGGGTGAGGGAACCGAGCTGAAGGCTTAGAACCCACACGACCTCACAACCTAATTATCCCCGGAAATGCAGGCCTACCAGGAACGTGGCCAATACAAAGATGCATGATAAGTAAATTACAAAATCTAAAATGAACAAAAAGAACCGCGCAGAAGGCACCAAAGTAAAACAAGTTAATATGTAAAAGACAGTTGCCAGAAGGGCTTAAGAATGAATAAAAATACGCCAGAAGGGCTTAAGAAAGAATGAAAGCATGCCAGATGGGCTTAAATACAATAAAAAGAACTAACATCTAAGATAAAACAAGTTACAGGTAAAATGAGGGAGAAAGTAAAAGCTGAAGTAAAAGACGAGTAAAAGGTATGAGTATGAATAAAAGTAACAAGTAAAAGGACAAGATAAAAATAAGTAAATTTCAGAGTAACTAAAAAGTAGAAGTCAAAGGAGCACACATGGATCACAGTATATGTAAAATAGTAAAATAGCACGTCCAGCATAAATACACCTGGGCAAGTAAAAGGGGCAGTACAACCTTGTTTCGGCATCCACGGTGTAGAATCCAGACAGGTAAATCCAAAGGGCAGTCAAAGCACAGTCAGAGTATCCACTTCGTTTATTTAACATGAACATGGGGGTTACATTAACTCCCACGGACTGCAGCGTAGCACATAAATAGAGTAACACAATAAATAAGAATTATTATAATAAAAGAAAATACACAAAAGATAAAACCAGCAACAAAAACAATAAAATGTTAAAATAAATCATTAAAGAATTATAATTATGGTAAAAAAAAAAAAATAAAAAAAATGTAAGAGAATCTGCTGCGATTCATTAATAAAAATCTTAAAATATGTAACTTTCTCTCGCCGTAAAAGAGAAATTAAAAGGGTGAATAAGTAAAAAGAAACCAATAATAAATAAAACGGAGATTAAAATACAAGATATAAAAAAACGTAAAAAAAGATGCAGTCACAGCAGATGTGGATGTCTGTCTTCCGCACATCATCAGAATCTTTGCACGGATAACGAAAGATCTCAAAGTTTTTATCTAAAAATGTACAAAAAGGATCTAAATAAACGTAAAATACACGTAAAAAGAAGAGCCAGCGTGGTACAGAAATACAAAAACGTAAAAATGAGGCTGGCTGAGGGAAGTGGTCCGGCTGTGCTCGACTCGCCCTGTGGATTATGGCAGAATGTTGGGTAGGATAGGGATAAGATGGGAGCAGGAGAGGATAGGATTAAAGGTCGAAGGTAGGACAAACAGGAGGAAGAAATGGAAAAGGGGGAAATTAGCGTAGAAATAGAAGGAAGTAAAAAAGCGAAGGAACAAGAAGAGGGTGCGAATAAGAGAGGTACGAGGGGAAATGCGGCAGGATACAGGGCAGGATAGGGATAGGATGAAGGCAGGATGGAGTAGGGATAGAGATGAAAGGTAGAACAAGCAAGGTAAACGAGTAGAAGATGGAGAAACTACCGTGGAAGTAGAGAGAGAAGAGAAAAAGCGAGGGGACAGGATGAGGGTGCGAATAAGGAGATGAGAGGGATAGAAGGATTGGGACAAGGAAGGGGGGGGGGGTAGGCGATGGGTATGGTGGGGGGGAGGAGATTGAAAACCTCACAGTATGCTTAGTAGTGGGGATGGGGCGTTGACAGATGTTGGGCCTGGCAGACCTCCAGGCTATCCCTACATGAAAATTCTGGACAAGATGATAATTAAGAGATAGATAGAACCACTTTCATTTAGCCTGCTGAACTCCAAAATGAAAATGACTATTTAACCTCTTATTCTGTCGGTCATGTATGGTACGGAACAATGCATTATCATATATAAAAGAGTAAATTATACAAATAGTCATGTATCTAGCTGTATCTCACAATGCAACCTCATTGATAAGGTTATTTTTTCAGTACTATCAATTTGTGCAATATGTATTTCTT
>NC_061849.1:14353095-14355595 GCF_019202785.1 Penaeus chinensis
CTTGCTAGTCCTAGGTGGGAGATAATGAGGTACGAGATCCCATCAGAGCCCGGGGCTGTGTTGGAACTAGATTTATAGGCTTTCTCACAGAGAAAAGATAACGTCTAAGTTATCGGGTTCGGCTGCCCTTTCTCTGATCTAAGCAAGTCTGTCTGGCTGTAGACGCTCTTGTCTTGCCCTCAGCTCGGCTGGCAGACTGTTGCTGCTCGTTCTCGCAAAGAACTCGTGCGTCAGTCTGTTTGCCTCCGCTTGGGGGTCGTGATGCGTGCACCTCGGGGCTGAGCGGCTGGTAGCTCGCTTGACCCATTGCCACAGCTCTGAAAGGGTGGTTTTGTGGTCGAAGGACTCACACTATTCCAGCCACTTTTCCTGCCTGACTCTGTTGGCATCCGTGACAGCCTCCCTTAGGAGGGATAAGTTGTCAGGGGTTCTTTGCCTTCGGAATAGTTTTCGGCACATGTTCACCCTGTGGTTGACCTCCCTGATGTCGTCGTTGAAGTACCAGGCGTCTTTGTGACTTCTGGACCCAGGCCGAGTTTTGGGTATGGTCAGTGAGGCTGCTTCATTAATGGCATTTAGCAGGCTGGCTTCGAGCACTTCCACATTTTCACTTTGTGGGGGATCATTGCATCTCAGACAGAGGGCCAAGGCGTTTTGAAACGCCTGCCAGTTGACCTTGCCTGTTTTTCATCTTGAATTTGGTTTCAGGATTTCTGCTGGGCCAGCATCCTTGAGGGTAGTTACAGTGCTATAATGGTCACTTGTGACAGTCTCATCGACACACCAGCTAATCCTCCCCACCAGAGTCGCAGTGGCCATGGTGAGGTCTAGGACCCCTCCTCTGACATGCGTTGGGTCTTGGATGTTGAGGGGAGTGATCTCAGGGAATGTCTCTAGCACATCGGCTATGTGATAGCCGGCCGCATCCGGTGCCCGGCAGGGAGCCAGGATGGGGTGGTGTGCATTGAAGTCTCCCCCTATGATCACTCGATCGTGTGCAGCAGAAGCACAGCCCTGGCTGATGTCTAAGCTTCTACAGCGTGGCCGGCTATACACGTACAGTTTGAGGGGCCTCCCGGCCAGGTGAATCTCGACGACAAGAGATTCAACATCGTCTCTACAGTGCGATGCATCGGCGATTGCGGAGCAGGGGATTGTTGCTCTCACAAGGGTGATCAAGCCTCTCTTGCCAGGTGTTCTAGGCAGTGTGAAGACATGATACCCTGAGAAGCGAACAGTGTCCACTGTTAATTACTCCTTGAGCATGACAATGTCAATACTTCTTGATCGCACTACTGCTTGGAGAAAGGCGTTCTTTGCGGAGAAGCCATTGATGTTCCACTGTAGGATGCTTAGGTGTTGTGTCATGATGTTACTCAGTGATAGTTACATCAGAGATACCAGAGTCTTACAACTCCATTGCGAGGTCCTCGCTGGTTTAGGGCTCCTCGTCTGTTGTCAGGCTATCCTAGGGTCCACTCGGGGGTGGAGAGCCTTTGGTAGCTCTGACTTTAGTTGATTTGGCATTACTCTCAGGCTTTTTCCGAGTATTTTTCTTGGCTGGCCTTGCCTGGGCAAGGTCAGCGTGCTCTGGCTGCACAGTTTCAGCCTGTTTTGGCTCTGCCTGTGAAGGCATGGCCTAGTTTGGAGTGGGGAGGGGAGTCTCGTCCTGGGGTGAGCTTTCTTCCTTTTAGGGCTGCGACAGTCTGGGTCATTGCCGTCATGGCGACCGAAACTGCCTTCTCGGCCTCCTCACTTGACCTCCCCAGGGCTGTTGATACTGCTGAGAAAACAGCAGTCAACAGGAGAGTCATATCGTCCTCGTCAAAGAGGAGATGATCAACTGTTGGGGAGGTTTTTGTGGTGCTCTTAGTGCCTTTTTTCTTTAGGTTCTTTTTCTGCACCTTTGGCATTGTCGGAAACTCCTTTTTGTTGGAGACATCTGGTGTCGGCTGGGGGGCGGCTTCCTTCCTCTTAGGAGGTCGGGAGGCCTTTTCACTTTTGTTCATTCCCCAGACGTGGGTGCCCGGTGGGGCAGGAACAAAGTCTGGTCGCTTTTGAGCAACCACTTGTCACCTGAGGGCCGCCTCTTTCCTGACAGAGCAAGTCAGGCTCCAGGCATGATGCTTCTTGGCACAGTTGGGACATTTGGCTGTTGTGTCCCTCTTTTCCTCTTTGTATGCCTTAAGTCATACCTCTGTGTTGTGTGCCTTGCTACAGACACCACATTTAGGCTTGGCTGTACAGTTAGCCTGGTGGTGATCGTATTTCTAGCACTTGAAACACCGAAATGGTTCAGGCACATACGTTCGAAGGTTGTAGGTGCCCCAGTTACCAAGATCAAGGGTAGTGGTTGGGGCACCTTTATGGTCACTAGGACTTGCCTGGTTGGAGTCTTCCCCTTCGACATTCGGGAAGCCTGCACGACCTGTTGGTGTGAAGCGATCAGCTCTACATCGTACGAGACTGAGAAGCCAAGTAGCACTATCTTGATCCTCTT
>NC_061849.1:14368095-14380595 GCF_019202785.1 Penaeus chinensis
ACTATAACCGAAGTGCCGAAGTTCTTAGACATTCAGTCGATTCCACTTGTAAAACTGTTTAATAGCCTATTCTTTTGCGCTCTGGTTTATTATTACGATGATGAAAATATTGATAAATGATGATTAATTATCACCATCTCCCTAAGCGTTATCATTTAGATGTACACAATACTCAGCCATTCCGATAACGGACAATTTCGGGCGAGTTTTCTGTGCTGTGTACCCAATAGGCCTATAACGTTCTTTGCTTATTACAAGCAAAACCTGCAAGAAGAACAACGCAGGGAAGTATAGGAAAACACACGAATAAGCCGAAGGCCTTTTCGCATTTATTGCTTCATCAATGCAATAAATGGGAAAAGACCGTCAGCATATTCGTATGTTTTCCTCTACTTCCCTTCGTTTTTTCTACTTGCAATTTGTTCGACATGAATTCCACAAAAGCAAAACCTGGCACATGGAGTTTTTTGCACGTTTGGAAGGTATAAGTCTTGTGTCATGCAGTGTCGTTGGTGGCATATGTAAAACTACGGCATATACGTGGCATAACAATGAGCTGCCAAGTACTTTCTTTAACCTGATGTAAACTCTATTAGAAATTGAAACCATTCGCTTACGACTGTACGCTCTGTTATTCTTGTTGTCGGTTGTTAATGTTAAAGTTGTCACATCCGAACATTATTTTTGCGAAGTTGAGATAGCCAATGCTAAATATTTTAATCAGTTATCTCCATAGTGTTACTGCCAAACTGTAGAGGTTCATTAAGGAATGTATTTTCATTACCAAATTGTTCTGCTCTCGTAATGAAAACTATCAAATGGCAATTTTGAAATGAAGGGACAGTATCACATTACCAGAGCAAAAAGTGAAGCTGGCTCTACCGTAGCATTAGCTATTTCATTAATATTATCACTGTTATCATCAGTCAGTAATTCATTTTTAAAATTTACTGTATCGATAACGTGGAAGACGCAAACACACATACATACGTGAATGCATGCATACATAAACACATACCTACATACATACATACATACATACATACATACATACATACATACATACATACATACATACATACATACATACATACATACATACATACATACATAAATACATACATGCATACATACATACGTTACACACACGAACGTACGCCCACACACACGCACGCACAGGCGCAAACACACACACACACACACACACACACACACACACACACACACACACACATATATATATATATATATATATATATATATATATATATATATGTATAAGGCGTCTAGTAAAGAAAGGGCGAACTCGCCAAAATCAAGATTAAAATAAATTGGTTTAAAGTTGGCGTTTCAACTTGACCACGGATTTTACACCATTTTACATCCTAATTTTCAGCAATTGATAGGCGCACTACTAACATCATTTCTTGCAATAAGATTTCATAGAAAACGGGGGTGTAAGAAGAGAGAGAGAGAGAGAGAGAGAGAGAGAGAGAGAGAGAGAGAGAGAGAGAGAGAGAGAGAGATAAAGAGAGAGAGAGAGATAAAGAGAGAATAAGACAGATAGACAGCTTTATCTATCTCTTTGTATTTATACAATTACATATATATACGCATATGTATATTTATCTTGCTATCTATCGATTTAGCTATCTCTAGAAAAGCTAATACACAGTTCTTACAACTTTATCACACTCATAAGAGCTTTCACATTTCTTAAACACAAGAGAGAGAGAAACCACCATCCCTTAGGGTTATCGTTCTCTAAATGAATAACATTTCTGAAAGAACTAGTTAACATCAATTCCCTTTTTTTTCTTCTACAGTATCATCTCGTGTGTGGGCGAGAGTATTTGCGAGCTATATACCAAAGCATGTATATGTTCGGTGTCTTCATGGGGTCGCCCATCAATGGCTTCCTAGCAGACAGGTATAGATAGATTTACTTTGATTGATTAGAATAATGGTTATGGGTATTGTTTATTAAATATTTAGTGGATATTGTTTATTGAGTATTTGGATATTGGACATTCTGTACTTTGTTAAAAATCCCTTTACGCCTTTTAAATCCACAACGTGCTTTTTAAATTCCAAAGTCGCATTCTCATTTTTCATTTCACTTGATCACTTGACTTCTGAATACCCAATTCCCTTTTAAACTCCCGACTCACTTGGAGAAGCGCTAACTTAACTCCCTGACGTCATAATCTCGACTTGTATCTACCACGTGTGCGAGAAGGGAACCTCCAAGTACCAGTCATGCACACACATCCCTCACTGGTGAAAATTATGCATGTCTTTGGGCGTTGCGTAGTTTTTCTATCCAATCAGCGTTCAAACCATTTTGAATTCTTCTGCAGGTCTCGACTTGTGGCTACCACGTATGAGATAAGGGAACCTCCAAGTACAAGTCATGCACAAACATCCTCACTGCCGAAAATTGTGCATGGCTTTGGGCGTTACATAGTTTTTCTATCCCTTCGGCGTTAAATCCCTTTTTGAATTCTTCTACAGGTATGGGAGGAAGCCGCTGGTCGTGTGTGGGTCGCTGATGTTCACCTCCATCGCCATTTGCTCCGTGTGGCTGACGAACTTCTCCTCGCTGCTCGCGGCTCGCTTCCTCGTTGGCCTTGGGCATTCCACACTTCTCAAGACAGCCTATATTCTTGGTAAAAGGATGAAGATAATATCTCGTTTATATATTCGATGAAACAGAATATTTCTGGGTTTGTATCTTACGTCAGGTAATGAGACTAATGCCAAGTCAGGGAAATAAAGTTAGTTTCACATCTTTGGTAACGTGCTGTAGAAAGTATACACCCTATATCCTTAGATAGATAGACAATGAATCTCGTTTTTCGTCATGTATCCTTGGCAAGGTAACGAGGCTAAAGTTATCCATGTACCTTTGGGGAAAATATGAGGGTTAGGCCTACAGCCTTGCAGCACAACGAAGCCAATGGCAAAACAACAACAAAAGCTAAATTCAACTACTTTCCTATCCAAGCACTCGAGGTGTCGGCCCCGCGGGTCAGGTCAGCGGTGGGCGTGGCCATCCTTATGCCCTGGTCGGTGAACACGGTTATCTTTAGCGGGGTCGCCTACCTCATCAGGGACTGGAGGACGCTGCAGCTGGTCATGTCGCTGCTGGGACTGCTACACATCCCTGGCCTGTGGTGGGTTGCGTATCCCGTGTACATACGTAGGCTTATGTATTTGTGTAAGTATATCAAACGTACATTATGTCAGAATATGTTTGTAAGTACATAACAAGCAAACACAAACATACTCATATATATAGTTATCTATCTTTATACATCTAAATCTGTCAATCTCTCTGTCTGTCTACACATGAGAGAAAACAAAACATATGCAACGACATGGTAACCGTGTGTCTTATTCTTCCTATCTCTCTTTCCTCTTCTTCCCCCTTTCTTTCTTATCCTACATCTCCATTTCTTCCTCAGGCTCATGGATGAGTCGCCGCGATGGCTGGCCGTGAGAGGGCAGCACCAGCGCGCCCTCAGCATCCTGAAGAAGGCCGCGAGGTGGAACAAGGTCACTCTTCCTTCTGACGATGAGCTCATTGCCATTCTGAAATCCGGGAAGAATGAGGTAAAGTATTGTTAAATGGAATATATATATACATATACACACGTACACACACACACACACACACACACACGCGCGCGCGCGCGCGCATGTTTATTTACATATATATTTGTATATATATATACATATATATACACATACATACACACACACACATGTACACACACACACACACACACACACACACACACACACACACACACACACACACACACATATGTATATATATATGTATGTGTGTGTATGTGTGTATGTATGTTTTTATGTATGTATATGTGTATGCACACACACACATACATATATATGAATATTTGTCTCTTCTTTTTCTCGTTATCTTTTATCTATTATTATTATTATTATTTTCTTTGGGGGTGTCACTAGATCTGATCACTAGACTAACTTGTCGACTTTATTCGTTTAGCCATTCATTACTACCATTTTCTATAAAGAGCTGAGAATTCGACGATTCTCATGAAGTGATGCGTGTACCCCTTCGGTCAACAGGTGGCTTCAAGTAGAGCGTCGCTGCACAAGTCCATGACGACAAGAATCAAGGAGGCTTTGGCGAACCTTGTTATACTGTTCAGGTGAGATGGGTACACACAGACACGCACGTTTGTAAAAAAAAAATCCTTATATACATACACATGCACACGTGTATGTTAAGAAATACAGAGATGAGGGGGAGGAGGACAGAGAGAGAGAGAGAGAGAGAGAGAGAGAGAGAGAGAGAGAGAGAGAGAGAGAGAGAGAGAGAGAGAGAGTAAATGGAAGATCGATAGATAGATAGATAAATAGAAAGAGAGGGAGAGAGAAAGAGAGAGAGAGAGGAAGAGAGGAGAAAAAGCAGAAAGTGAGAGAGAGAGAGAGAGAGAGAGAGAGAGAGAGAGAGAGAGAGAGAGAGAGAGAGAGAGAGAGAGAGCACACACACACAAAGGAAAAATAAACAAACAGGAAAAAAGAGAGAAGCACAGCAACCATCGCGCTCGCCCACCACACTCTCCCTCTCCCTCCCCAAACCAGAACACCGAGGCTACGCAAAATCACCCTCATCTGCTACCTGGACTACCTGGTGGTGGCCATGGTCTACTTCGGCCTCTCCCTCAGCGGCGCCAGTCTCAGCGGGAACGTGTTTGTGTACATGGCGCTGATGGGGTTGGTGGAGATGCCGCCCTGCGTGATCGTGACGTACCAGGTGGCGAGGCTGGGGCGAAGGGTGACGACGGCCATGAACTTCACGATCAGCGGCGCGGTGGTCCTCACGCTCCTCTTCATTCCCGCAGGTGAGGTCCTCCTCGAGGGTGGGTCTGCTTGAGGAGGAGGTGGGAATCGCGGTGGCTTTTGATTCGAGTTGAAAAAATAAATATATGTGATTTGTTCTTTTTTGGTGTATGTGGTGCTGTCTTTATTTAAAAAAAAAAAAATATATATATGTTGTTTACTACTTTCTTTAATTCTATCTGTTTGTTTTTCTTTTTTCTTTTTTTTTTTTTATCTCCCTCTACCTTTGTTTTTGTATTTATCTCTGCCTGTCTCTATCCGTCTGCCTGTTTGTCTGTCTTTCTATTCTTCGGCCGGTCTCTCTCTTCCCTCCTTCCTTTCCCTCTTCATCTGTCCCTCCCTCCATTCCTTTGCATATTCTCTCCTTCTTCTTTCTCTCCCCTCCCTCCCTTCCTGCCCTCTTTCATTCCTTAATACATTCCTTCTCCCCTTTTCTTCTTATCCCTCCCTCCTCTTTATCCTATTCCCTTCCCCCCCCTTCCCTCCCACTATCTTTACCCCTTTCCTTCTTTTCCCTATTCCTCCCCCCCTTCCCTCCCTCCTCCATTCCTTCCCTCCAGACCTGAAGTGGCTGACGGTGACCCTCGCGATGCTGGGCAAGATGAGCATCTCCGGAGCCTTCAACGCCCTCAACCTCTTCGCCTCCGAGCTCTTCCCGACGGAGGTGAGGACCCGGGGCATCAACACCTCCTTCATGATGTCTCGTATGGGCGCCATGGCCTCGCCCTTCATCACCGATTTGCTGGTACGTGGGCGTGGGCGTTTGGATTTGGCTCGAAGGTGTAAGTCTATGAACTTTAACGTAAACTTGGTAATGTGTGTTGGAATATGAATGGAAAAACTAGAGCGCGACGTTTTCGAGTCAAAGTAGAATGCCTTGGTTTCGTTTTTTGACTGTTCGATGAGGTTTCTCGGCAGACTCGAAACATCAATTCTAATTCTCCCTATATTACTGTGGCTGTGATTCATTTCAAGTAGATATGTCACCATTTACCTTTTTTCATAAATACTATGTTTCAGTGGGTAGTAAAATGTATTGTATTAAAGAAAATGAATGATTATTCATATATACAGATAGACAGACAGACAGATAGATAGATGGATAGATATAGATATAGATATATAGTAACACATCCACATATATTCATCTCTCACCCACTGTTGTTATGATAAGCCTGATGGCAACCACGTATTGTTTGCAGGGCTCAGTATACCCGTGGTCTCCGCCAGTGGTGTTTGGGGTGGCAGCTCTGTTGGCAGGGTTGGGTGCGATTACTCTGCCGGAAACGCTGGGGCTGGCCCTGTCGGACACCGTGGCACACCTCGAGTCCAAGGAGATCTCAACGAAAACTAGGTGAGAGGAGGTGCATCATGACACGTCTTTTGTGGGTTTATCTATGTCTATCTATCTATTCTCTCTCTCTCTCTTTATGTATATGTATATATATATACACACATATATGTAAGTATGTATATATATGTATATATATGTATATATGTGTGTATGCATATATGTATATATTACATATATGTATATACATATATATTTATATATACACACACACGCGCGCGCGCACACACACACACACACACACACACACACACACACACACACACACACACACACACACACACACACACACACACTCCTCGCATTCTCAACAAGATTATCATATAGGAGGAAAAAAAACACACACACACGCAAACACACACACACACATGTATTTATATATACACATACACATATATGTATACAGATATATGTGTATATATACATATACATATATACACACACACACACAGACACACACACACACACACACACACACACTCACACACACACACACATACACATATAAAAAATATATATGTGTGTGTGTATGTATGTATATCTACACGGACGCACACACACCCCCCTTACATTCTCATGATCATCACAAATCCCACCAAAATCAAGAGGAAAAACTCCTTATCGACGAATCCGAGATAAACAACAACACACACAGAAACGGGTGTCAAGAGAATTCCAAATATAGTTAGAGAATGCCATACTGTCTCTCTCTCCCCCCCCCCCCCCCCCGGGAAAGCGCAGTCACTCAAGGAACTTCTGATCTTTATGATTAGATAACTTTTTCCTTTGACTATGAAACAACAATAGGAATACTAATTATTATTATATTGATAATACTGATAGTAATGATAATAATAATGATAATGATGATAATAATGATAATGATGATGATGATATTAATGATAATGATAATAATGATAATAATGATAATAATGATAATGATAATGATGATAATAATGATAATGATAATGATGATAATGATAATATTAATAATAATTATAATGATGATTATAATGATAATAACAATAATGATGATAACAAAAACAACAACAAGAGCAATACAAATAAAAATGATAGTGAGGTTATAACAATAGCAATAATAAAAACAACAACAATAGCAATAACAATAACAATGATAAATAATAATTATAACAACAATAATAATGATAACAAAAACAACAACAAAACAACAATAATAACAAACATGAAAATGAGATGATAATGATAATTATTATAACAATGACCACAAAAACAACAATAACAACAACAGAAGCAATGGCAACAATAATAAAAATGATAATAAAAGCAAATCTCTTCTGCAGAGGCTTCCTTCGCCTGCCGACCAAGGACCCAGAGGCACCGAGCGGCAAGAAGGGGTCCGTCGGCGACCCCGAGGGACAGAGTCTCAGTATTCTACGACGCGAAAAAGATGTGCAGTAATTAAAAGACAATTTCACTTCCTCTGTGTTTTGGTTTCTGGTTATGTATTTGGCGGAGGTGTCTATGTATATACACAGCATATATATATATATATATATATATATATATATATATATGTATACACACACACATATATGAAAGAATACTTCAATACTGCATTGATATAGATATATAACAATCCTCCCTGACCAGGCAGGCTTCGAACCTAGGTCACTCCGGGTATGAGGCCGGAAGGGCAGTACTAAACCAACCATGCCACGGCTTCTGGTCTCCTACTCGGAGTGACCTAGGTTCGAGGGCTGGTCAGGGAGGATTTTTATATATACATATATATACATATATATGTATATATATAAATATATACATATACATATACATTTATATATATGTATTAATAAATGTATATATATATATATATGTGTGTGTGTGTGTGTGTATGTATGTATGTATGTATGTATGTATCTATGTATGTGTGTATGTATGTATGTATGTATGTATGTATGTATGTATGTATGTATGTATGTATGTATGTATACACACATACACACACAGACACACATACACATATATGAATATATATATATGTACATATATATACATTTTTATATATATATATTTATAAACATATATATATATATATATAAATACACATTTATAAATATATATATATATACATTCATATATATATACGTATATATATATGTATATATGTATATATATACATATATATGTATATATACATATATACACATATATGTACATACAGATAATATGTACAAAATATATATATATATATAAATATATATATATATATATACACACACACATCCACACACACAAACATATATATATATATATATATATATATATATACATACACACACACACACAAATATATGAATAGTGGCCGCTGTGGTGCAGCGGTACCGCGAGCGGCTTGGGACCTTGAGAGTCGGTCCTCCAGCGCGAGATCGGATGCTGCACAAATGGTCCGAGATAAAAAGAAGGGCATCCACTCGGGGCAACAATACTTCAAAAGGATTCCTCATCAGACTAATAATCAACCGAAATGGAAGTATGAATAAATAAACAAATAAATAAACACACACACAAATATATATATATATATATATATATATATATATATATATATATTTAAGGAAATTACAACAAATACGGACTGTAAAAGGATTTACTAAGTAAAACTGTTTTGCATAAACATTTTCAATTAAAATGACGCAGAATATGATTCAAGACTAAGTGAAGGCTGGTCTCCAACCCATTTCCACACACGACATTCAAGGTAAAACAACCCATCAAGTTGCTATTACTTTTCAATACATCTTTAAAACATCCTATGATCATTTAGCTTTATAATAGCCTCATTTGGCTTTATAATATGGTACTCATCTCGTTGAGATAATTGTATCAAAACTAAATTTTATATAAAAAAAAGAAACAAAAAGAAATAGATTCCCTGGATGTTAAGACCAACCAGACTCCTCTTTTCCACTGTGACTCTTTGTTCATAATACAAATAATATGAGAATTGAAGATCATGATGTGCAATATATTTCTTTCAGAGATTATTTGTTTATTTATTCTTGAAAAAAAAAAAAAACATTGGTTAAGATCCTTTAATTGTGTGCTTGAAACTTTTCCAAAGAATATAATCAAGAAACAAGAGTAAACCCTATATCCTTAACAATATATACATTATTAATGTATGTATTTATGAATATATATATATATATATGTATATATACACATATACACACACGCATATATATGTGTGTGTGTGTGTACATGTACACACACACACACACACACACACACACATATATATATATTTATATATAAAGAGATACCTATATATGTATGTATATGTATATATATGTATATATATATAATTGTATATATATATATTTGATATATATATATATATATAATCATTTAATAAAATACACACACACACACACATATATATACACACACATGCATATATATAACACACACACACACACACACACACACACACACATACACACACACACACACACACACACACACACACACACACACATATATATATATCTATATATAAAGAGATACCTATATATGTATATATATATGTATATATATGTATATATAATTGTATACATATATTTAATATATATATATATAATCGTATAATAAAATACACACACACACACATATATATACACACATGCATATATATAACACACACACACACACACACACACACACACACACACACACACACACACACACACACACACGAACAAATACGTACATACACACGGACACAGATAGATAGATAAATTGATAGACAGAGAGAGAAAGATCTTGCAATATATATTGAGAGAGTTAAACACACACACACACACATATATATATATCATAAATTAATAAACATATAAATAGGGAGATTTATTTGTATAGTAAATCTAAAGTGAAAGCGAATGAAAGGAAAATGAAACCAACGAGCAGAAGGAGGAGGCTGACACCCCCTCCCCCCTCCCCCGGCCACTAAAACTTAATGGTATATAACCCCCCCCCCCCAATGGTGTTGGGGGGGGGGGTAGACCCCTCACTATACATCACTTCCCTGTTTCTTTATCTATCGGTTAATTCTTCCCGAAGGCTGCTTTTCGGTCTTTAATCATCTTTGGACGGCAGGATTCTCGCCTTACGATCAATTTTTCATCCCAGTGCGTATAATTGATTCAATGAGAGATATAAATCCTTGGCTGTCATTTCTTTTTTCTCCCTGGTGGCTCTGTAGTTAAAGAATGGCTGTGTATTAGGATCTACTTTACTTTCTTCTTAATTAATTATCTATTCGTTCTTTCTTGCATCCTCAGATCACACAGAACCAATATTTATTATCAAAATGGCATCTTTTCTTTTTCGATCGCATGGCACCTTACTTTTAAAAGATGGAATAAATGCTGTAACGAATATTAAGTAGAAATGTAAATAACCTCCCTGGCGTGTACTTGAATCCACTCACATCGGAAACTAAACGGAACTGTACACGACCAACTAAAATAGTATTTGTTTATAAAATAGTATTTGGTTGTGTGAGTATAAAGGCAGTGTCCATGGAGACAGTGTACATTCTGGTTAGATAGCTCGTTTAGTGGACCGTAAGATGTCGTTTAGTGGGACAAATGGTCTAGTGGTGTTGTGGCCTTGTCAGAGGAAGTGCTTATATTTCTATATAAAATGCTCAAGTTGCCTTATTCTATCGTGAACATATAAATAACCTTACCAACCTAGCATCCTGTTTAAATTTTTGAAACGCTATCATACCATAAAGCTAAATTACTGTAGAATCTAGTTAGTCAGTATTACTATTGAGTCGTGTAGCCATCCTTTTTAACCTGGAGTGAGTGTGTTCGAGGTCTTGTCAGAGAGGGAATTTACATTCTCTTACAAAATCATTTTGGGTTGGATTGTACCTGAGATAATAGTTGTATGTATGAATATTTCCATATATACTCGTATCTGATTGTATACACATATACTGTATATATATATACTTGTGTGTATGCATGGATCTGTATGTGTATATTAGCATGTATGTGAATCGTTCTCTGTGCTTAGACGTGATATACATATACGAATACATATATAAAGGTGCCACATATATTATTCAGTCGTATAGCAGGCTTGTGAATAATCTTGTGTAAATCCAATTCTTGTACAGATTAGAAAAGACAAACAGGAAGATAAATAAGCAAACCGACCATGGCACATGCTTTATTCTAGTTTTCTTGTCTCCTCTCCTTTGGCGCTTCTTCATTTCTGGCACACGCTCACACACGCTTACAGACACACAGACACACACACACACGCATACATATATACATATATGTGTGTGTGTGTATTTATGTATGTATATGCATATATGTATGAATGTCTATATATAAATATATATTCATATATACATGTTTATATATACACATATGAACATATATATGTATATATATTTGCACACGCACACGCACGCACGTACACACACACACACACACACACACACACACACATACGTGTGTGTGTGTGTGTGCGTGTGCGTACGTGCTTGCAAGCGTGTGTGCGTGCGTGTATGTGTGTGCAAATATATATATATATATATATATATATATATATATATATATATATATATATTACACATCTATATACATATATGCTCATATGTATATATACAAATATAAATATATATGAATGTACATGTATATATAGTCATTCATATATATGTACACACACACACACACACACACACACACACACACACCTCTATATTCATTGTGTATATACGTATGTAAGCTTTCCGTATGTATTGCTTTCATTCATACCATAATAGCCCCATTTCCTATAGCTTGCGATGTCAAAGAAATCAGGAAACCATAGGAATATAATCAAAATATGTGAAGACGATTATTTAGTTACAGTGTAGATTTTCTGACAGTAGAGCACTTTTAACAATGTGACGTGCATTATGTAATGTGAATCATTTACTTAGTTACAGTAGATTCTGGATTTGAAATACGTTTTACATTAATAACAAGCTACTTTTCAGGGATCGAACTAAACACACACGCACGCATACACTCGCCTATTTTTTTATGTATAACTTATAAAAGCACATATAACTCATACCTCATACTCTTCAGCAGAAAACACAAACCCACAGATAGAAAGAGAAATAAATCTCATTTCATAATTCTTTACCTCCACTTCCGATCATCATCATCATCAGTTCATTACCTCAAAGAATAAAACGGACAAA
>NC_061849.1:14388095-14390595 GCF_019202785.1 Penaeus chinensis
CCCTCCTCCCTCCCTCCCTCCTTTTTCGCTTCTGTTTTATTCCCTATTTTCCGTTTTTTTAGTTGTACGCACGCTAAAGTCTACTTAGTTACTTACACACACACACACACACACACACACACACACACACACACACACACTAGCATACATTCAAATATATGTATATATATATATATATATATATATATATATATATATATATATATATATATATATATATAAAGAAGTACACGCCCAAATATACACTTCTCCCACACCCCTTCTGGCTCCACCCCTATTCACTCCCTCTCTCTTCCCTCCTATTCAACCCAAGACCCTTAACTCCTCTCCTCTCTCCTCCTTCCAAAGTCCTCTCTATTCTCCCGTTCCTTTTCCTAATTTCCCCTTTCTTCTTCTTCTCTCCTCATTCTAGAGCCTCCTCCATCCATTCACCCCTTCCTCTCTTCGTCTTCTTTTTCTTCTCTTTCTTCCTTCCAGACTTACCTCTCTCCGTCCCTCCTCTCCGACTCCTTCCTTCCTCTTCTCTCCTTCTCTCTTCCTCCTCCCTTCTCTCCGACTCCCAGTTCCCCCTCCACTCTATTCCTTTTCCCTTTCTCTCTTTCTCTTTTTCTCCTCTCTTCTCTCGACTTCCAATTCCCTCTCTACCTCTCCATTCCTTTCCCCCCTTCTCCTTTTCTCCCTTTCTCACCCTCTTTTTCCTGACCCCCAATTCCCCCTCCTCCACTCCCTTCCTACCTCTTCTCTCTTTCTTTCTTTCTCCTCTCTTCCCCCTGATTCCTTTCCCTTCTCCCTTTCTCCCCTCTTCTCCCCTCAACACACTCACCTCATGCTGGCCGTCCTTGAGAATCTGCAGGATCCTGTGAGGCGGCGGGAGCGAGGCCTTGTTCCATCTGGCCGCCTTCTGCAGCGTCCTGAGGGCAAGGCCGTGGTACCCTCGCACCACCAGCCACCTCGGGGACTCGTCCATGAACCTAGGTCATGGCCACGGAGCAAGCGAGGTCGTGGTAGGTCAGATATGTTGTGTACGACTTCGAGGATGTATTGTGTCAGTGAAAAGACACATGGGTGAGTTGGTCTCCTGCTTGTTATGCATGTGTGTTCTTAAAGTATATGCTCAAGTCTATGAAACAACTCATTGACGTCATTTCTTGTAATGTGTTTTGATTATCTATAAAAATCTTAAATCTTAATTCTTTATCTCTCTTTTTTTAGTAGTTATATATGTTATATTTTCGTAAGGCATTGCAGTTATAAATCTTTCAAGAAGGGTGAAAGACTTACGATAACCAGCGCTTAGTGAGATATTTCTGGAACAACGAAATGCGTTCCAGAAATAATGAAGAAGAGGAAGAAAACGAACTGGAGGATGATATCAAGGAAGAAAAAAAGAAGAAAAGGGTGAGGGAAAGGACGAAAGAAAAAGGAAGAAGGAAGAAAGAAAGAAAAAAGAAAAAAAATGAAAGAAGAGAAAGAGTATAAAAAGGAGAGCATTATAACAATAAACGCTCTAGAATTACTTAATTCATGATAATCAGTTTAAATATACAATACATTAGAAAATAAAACAAATCCAAACAGCATTAAAAACAGCTGGTGACATTAGAGACCGTGGTTGCAAATGAGCAATTGATTAGAGTTAATTAAACCAGTCCAAATTTGGTATCACAATTAGCAAACAATTTGTGCAGATTTTTCCTTTTTATCGCATCGTTAAATCGTCTCCTATCTATCAGTGATCACGCATAATCTCGCGATTTAATTGGTAAACTAACTGGTTTAGTTTATTGGTGAAGTTTATTTTTTTTTCTTCCACAGAATTTACTGCTGTATACATGACAGTAAAGATACGCAGCGTGTGACAAATCAACTCTTATATGGATATATTTATATCTATATCTACTTATTTATCTATCTGTCTATCTATCTACATGTACATACATATCTATATATCTATATAGATAGATAGGTATGTATGTGTATATGTATACCATATATATATACATATATATATATATATATATATATATATATATATATATATATGTATACATATAAATATATATATATATATATATATATATATATATATATATATATAAATATATATATATATAAATATGTACAGATGTATACATAAGTACATATATCTTTCTCACTGTCTCACTCTCTCTCTTTCTCTCTCTCTCTCTCTCCCTCGCTCTCTCTTTCTCTCTCTCTCTCTCTCTCACTCTCACTCTCTCTCTCTGTCTCTCTCTCCCTCTCGCCTTCTCTCTCCCTCCCCCCCCCCTCTCTCTCTCTCTCTCTCTCCCACTCCCTCTCTCCCTCCCTCTCTCGCCCTCTCTCTCTCTCTCTCTCTCACTCACACCAACCCCGCCCCTAATCACCTTCACCTACAGGAGCGCCGGCAGGAAGATGAGAGTGAGCAGGGACACGGTGAGCTGCAGCCAACGCCAGTCCCTCACCAGGTACGCGATGCCGCCCCAGGCCATCGTGCCCAGCG
>NC_061849.1:14408095-14413095 GCF_019202785.1 Penaeus chinensis
TCAAGGTGACTGACCTTTTCGATGATATTGCAAACTTATGTCTCTGGAGACCGCTCAAGGCATTGAGTAGTGAGGTGAAGACCTTGCATCTACCGGTCTCTTGGACAAGGGTTTAAAGGGCTGCTAGGAGAACCTGTTAAGCTGGTATTGGAAAACATAAACGTTGCATAGAGCGCTGGACATCAGTGCTGAGCAACACATGGTAATATTATGGTCACTGAACTCTGATGTTGCTATCTTATCTGGTTCACTGGAGACCCTAGTTTGGTCTGATTGACCTTTTTTTTTTAGTGAAAATGCAGATATGAATTATAATAATAATAACAGTAATAATAATGATAATAATAACAATAATAATAATGATAACAATTATTATAATAATGATGATAATAATAACAATAATAATAATGATATTATAAATGATAATACTAGTACTAATACAAATAATAATGATAATAATAATAATCCTATTGATAATAATAATCATACTATTTATAATAACGATAATTACCATAATATTTATTTTTTATCTTGTTTTTTTTTCCTCTGACAGACACAATTGTATCCCTTTGAAATCGGAGTCGAGCTCTTCTCCCGTTTTCTATGACCAGACATCCGGTCGAAAGGGCTGCAAACTAGTTAATAGTTAATTGCATTCTCGACCCCCCTCCCCCCCCCCACCCTCTGGGAAGGCGCGTGCGGGAGAATTAATGTGTCATATTCACTGCTACAGAGAGAATAGATTTTACTTTGAGTCTGGTCCAGTTTTAAGGCGTAAGGTATACAATACACCCGCACATATGTGTGTGCATGTGTGTGTGTGTTTGTGTGTGTGTGTGTGTGTGTGTGTGTGTGTGTGTGTGTGTGTATGATATATATATATACACATACATATATATATATAAGTATGTATATATATATTTTTTTTTCACTCTCCCGTTCTGAGATCGCTTTCTAGATATTATTATTTCATGGACGTGTTATTGACCTGATTATTTTCACTGTCATTATTTTTGTTATCATTATTAACATTATTCATATTATTATCGTCATTAGTATAATTATTGTTGTTGTTATTATTATTATTATTATGATTATTAATATAATTAGTATCATTATTTTAATTATTATTGATATCATTGTTATCATTATTATTTATGTTATTATCATAATGATGTTTATGAAGAACATGATGATAATGATTAGTCTTATCATCGTCATCATCATTATTATTATTATTATTATTATTATTATCATTATTATTATTATTATTATTATTAGTATTATTAGTATTATTATTATCATTAGCATGATTATTATTATTATTATTATTATTATTATTATAATTATCATTATTATTATTATTATTATTATTAGTATTATTATTATCATTAGCATGATTATTATTATTATTATTATTATCATTATTATTATTATTATTATTATTATTATTATTATTATCATTACATACATATGTATATATATGATATATGCAACACACACACACACATATATATATATATATATATATGGACAGATAGACAGACAGATAGATAGGTAGATAGATATGCCTATTCATACATACATACATACATACATATATATAAACACACACACACATATATATGTGATCAATTCCCTGCCGCGGCAATTGTAAAATATGCTTGCGATCCGACTGATGGCCCGACCCGATGTCATGGCGAAAAAACGACATATCGCCTTGAAAAGTCAAACGCAGGTGTCGTAGGGGAAGTCACCGCCGTGGCACAAGTGTTAGCGCGCCGAACCGCGGTTGATTAGGAAGGGCATCCAATCAGGCAAGGGTGACACTGCTATATAACCTCTCAGTATTGAATTGAGAGAGGCCTATGTTCTGCAGTGGAATAGATTGCTGTTGAAAAAAAAAAAAAAATATATATATGCATGATTTTAGACACACATAATTTATATATATATATATATATATATATATATACATATATGTATGTATTTATACAATTATTATTATAATAATAGCTATAATTATAATAGTAATAACAATAATAGTAATAGTTCTGATAATAATGATTATTCTTATAACAGCAACAACAATAACAACAACAACAATAATAATTATAATAATATTAATAATAATAATGATAATAATGACCAATATTTCCAGTGCTAATGATTAAAATAATAATCATGATAAAAAAGATAATAATGACAATAAGATAAAAAATAATAATAACAACAACAACAAAAACAACAGCATTAATAGTAATAATGCAAAGGACAATTTTGATAAAAACTACAATAAGAGTAGTGATTATAATAATAATAATGATATTAATAATAACAATACTACTACTACTACTAGTAATAATAATAATGACAATAATACTAATAAAAATCATAATGATAATAACAACAACAACAATGATAAGGATGATAATGATAATAATAATAATATATAATAATAATAAATGATAATGATCATAATAAAAGTAATATTAATATTAATAATAATAATACCAATTATAATAATAACAGTAATATAATAATAACAATAAAAGTATTAATAACAATAATAACAATAATAATTATAATATTTAAATGAAGAGAACAACAATTATGACAACGATAATAATAATAATTATAATGATAAAACAATGATGGTGATAATAATGATGATATTGATAATGTTACTAATGATTATGAAAATGACAACAATGATACTAATAATTATAAAACAGCGATAATGATATTGGTAATAATAATAGTAATAATAATATTGATAATAGTCATGATGTTTATGATGATAATAGAATATGATAATGATGATGATAATTATAATGATAACAATGATAATAATAATAATAATAATAGTAATAATAATGATAATGATAATGATAATAGTAATAATAATTATAATGATAATAGTGATGATGATAGCAACAACAATAATAGCGATAATAAGGATAGCAGTAATAACAACATTAATGATAATAGTAATAATAATAATAATGATAATGATAAGAATAACAATGATAATAATGATAATAGTAATAATAGTGATGATGATGATGATAATGATGATGATGATAATGATAATGATGATAATGATAATGATGATAATGATGATAATGATAATAATGATAAGGATGATAATGATAATGATGATAATGATAATGATGATAATGATAATGATGATAATGATAATGGTAGTAATAGTGACAATGACAATAATGATACTAACAACAATAATAGTGATGATAATGATGATAGTAATATTAATAGTAATAATTAAAAAGAATAATGATACTACCACTACTACTACTAGTAATACTATTAATGATCATAATGAGAATCGTAGTAATAATGACAATGATGATGATAACAAAACTAATAGTAATAAAAATGATGATGATAACAATAGTAACATGATAACAGTAGGCCCCAAACACAGAACACAGATGCACGAGCACAATAAACTATGCTTTTCACGTGACCAGTCTTGACCTCTGTTGCTCTTATTGACTCCACTTTCTGTCTCTCTAGTCTCCTTGAGTCTCTGTCTCTCTCTCTCTCTCTCTCTCTCTCTCTCTCTCTCTGTCTTTCTCTCGCTCTGTTTCTGGAAGTGAGCACCAGTTTTTTTTTTTTTATGCATAGTATGGAGCTTCGACTGCCTCCCCAAGTTACTGTATTAGCACCTGCAGGGCTGACCTGTGCTGGCCTACTGGGGTTAATTGTCTGTGAGGGCAATCAATCATCTGTTCCTAATCCTAGACAAGGGGCCAAGCAAGGATCGACCAGGTGGACTTCAGTGAGGTCCTTGTGTCTTTGGGGGAAGTTTACAGTTGCTGTTGTTATTGTTATCAGAAAAAAGTAAATGCAGAAAGGGAAAAAAAAAAAAAAAAAAAAATGGAAAAGGAAAAAGATAAAGAACGGAACGATAGATAGATAGATAGATTGAGTGCCAAATAAATATTCAGATAGATATAATTAGGTAGGTAGAAAGCTAGATAAATAGATAGATTAGATAGATAGATGGATTAGATAGAGAGATAAATATATATATATAGAGAGAGTAAGAGAGAGAGAGAGAGGGAGAGAGAGAGAGAGAGGCAGAGAGAGAGAGAGAGAGAGAGAGAGAGAGAGAGAGAGAGAGAGAGAGAGAGAGAGAGAGAGAGAGAGAGAGAGAGAGAGAGAGAGAGAGAGAGATTAGTTTATCTTTCCATTTCGTCTCTTCCCTAAATCCATTCAATTTACCTTATTCATTCTTACATATATAACAAATTTATTAGTTTCCCGGCGAAGGTTCCAGCGTATGCAAATTGAAACTGTCATGCTCTCTATATAATTCTCTTTGTGAGAAATCACCTGCACTTAAGCAAATGCTGATAAGGTACAAGTTGAGTTACTTTGTCATGTCTTTTCCTTTAGTTTATTACTAGTTAAAGAGAATGCATTATGTAAATCATGTCACTTTGCGATTTTTTTTATTGTACGTTTGATATCAAAAGTAAATGATGTGATAATTTTGAACGATGAATAACACCACCTATCTATTTGTCTATTCATTCATCTGTCTATCTACCTATCTGTCTATCCATCTATCCATGTCTATCTATCTATTTACCTACCTGTTTAGTATTTTCTGTTGGCCTTATAGTCAAATAAATTGTCCTATTCTCAAGGAACTTGTACAAATTGCGTTTTTCTATTGAATAGAGTATTTCAATTTGCTTATACAGATGATCTTTAGCCTATCCTATTTGACTATCTTATTAAAATCATCGTGCATATCAATAATTCAGTGACGTTATTCCAGTATCACTATTTATATCTATAACTGTATTATAACCTATATGTCTTTATGATTTACCCTGAATTGCCAGTATTTTGAAGATTTTTTTTTTCATATCTTTTCATGTTTCTTATAAATGAAAATGGTGTGAGTACGCCCGAAAGGTCTGTCTTTTTTTTCTTGTTATTAAATGGACTACATTACAACGTTT
>NC_061849.1:14420595-14423095 GCF_019202785.1 Penaeus chinensis
TACATTCTCTACTTTAATGAGGATAAAGAAAAATTCACTTGGAATATAAGTTGTAGCTAAAGATGTAAGCGGAATGGTTGAAAGACCACACTAGTTATTACAATTATAATATTGGTAAGAATAATGATGATAGGGTTAATAATGATAATAAAGATGATAACGATGATGATAATAATAGTAATAATAATAATAATAATGATGATGTCAATAATAATAATCATAATAATGATAATGATAATAATGAAAATAATAATTGCAGTAAAAAAAAAAAAAAATAATAATGATAATGAACAAAAACAGCAATAACGACAATGATAAAAGTTATCATAACAACGTCAGTGATAACAATTTTGATAATTATAGATATAATGATAAACAAAATGATAACAATATTTGTAATAAAGTTGATGATGATGATAATGATAAAGATAATAATGATAATGATAATAGTAATAATAATAATAATAATAATGATAACAATAATAATAACAATAATAATAATGATAATGATAATAATAATAATAATATTAATTAAAATTATAATAATGATAATAATAATAATGATGCCGATGATGATAATGATAAGTAAAACGGTAATGATAATAATGATAATGATAGTAATAGTATTAATGGTGATAATATATAGTAATAATGATGATAATAATAATAATGGTAAATATTATAATAATAATGATGATGATAATAATAATGATACTAATGGTAATAATAATAATAACGATAGTAATAGTAGTAAGAATAATAATAATATTGATAATAATAAAAGCAATTATAACAATAATGAAAATAATAACAACAATAAGAAAAACAATAATAATAATAATTGCAACAATTTAATAATAATAATAGTTATAATAATGATAATAATGATAATGATGATAATAATTATGATGCTAATACTAATAGTTATAATAGCAATAATAATAGTAATGATAATGATTATAATTATAATCATGATAATAATAATGATAATGATAATGATCATGATAATGATAAAGTTAAAGATAATGATAACAATAACAATATTAATCCTTATTATTGCAATCATTATCACAATCATAATTAGATGTATCACTGTATATGAAATTCATTATTTTAATGAACATCACTATAATTTTTTTCTTATTTCTTATATATTCAATTACGTAATGGGAATGTTGAGCAAGAATTTTATGTATTTTCATTCAAGTGAATTACTGTAGATCATGCAGTGTTGGTGATATATATAACATGTGTTGTATATATCACCATATGTAACAAGTTATATTCAGCAAGTTATATATATTTTTTAATGCAGCTAATTCTATTTTGTATGGCATTATGTAGTGCTTATATTTTTTAAAATTTAGCTAGTTATATTTTTTATGCAGTGCTTAGTGATGACTAAAATGTTCATACTTTTTAAAAATTTTGTATTTTCTTTTCAGTTAGAATATTTCAGTTTTATGGTGAATGTTATCGATAGTTTGGTAGCTCTGGGAAGGTGAATTGCTAATATATATGATACTGTCGTTATTCAAGGATCGCACACAAACACACACACACACACACACACGCACGCACGCGCGCACGTACGTACACACACACACGCGCGCGCGCACACAAACACACATACACACACTCACACACATACACACACGCACACACACACACGCACAAACAAACACACATACACACACACACACACACACACACAAACACACATATACTATGCATCTGGTTAAAGCATACGAGGCACAAACAAGTCCACAGTAAAAAAAAAAAAAAAAGAAAAAAAAAAGTAAAATGTCCTTAGAAGTCAACGCAAATAAAAGGCCTAACGGATTTTTTTTTTTTTTTTTTTTTTTTTTTTTTTTTTTTTTGTCTTTTGATAATGTTTTGAGTGTAAATTCGTCTTGGATCAACAGGGTTTAGAGAAGGCTCTTTCAGCTTGGATGCATTTGAAACATTCAGCGAAAGTCCTCTGAAGGCAAAGCGGGAAGCTAGTCTCAACTGCTATTTGGAGGAAGTGTATATACATACATATATATATATATATATATATATATATATATATGCACATATATATATATATATATATATATACATATATATATATATGTGTGTGTGTGTGTGTGTGTGTGTGTGTGTGTGTGTAGGTAAACACACACGCAAACACTGACACACACACACACACACACACATACGTAATGTGAAAATTTTAATATTAATAATGATGATGATGATAAAATCAGAATGATGGTAATGATGATAATCGTAATAATGGTGATTATGATGGTTATGATGATAACGATGATAATGATAATAATTATGATGATGATAATGCAAATGATAATAATAGTGATAACAATCATAATGTTAATGATGAGATAATGCTGATAACAATAATAATAATAATGAAAAACTAATAACAATAATAATAATAATGATGAAAAGCTAATAACAACAATGTTAATAATGACAATGATAATGATAATAACAA
>NC_061849.1:14428095-14430595 GCF_019202785.1 Penaeus chinensis
TATATATATATATATATATATACATATATATATCATATATTGTTTTCTAAATAATTTTACAGTATTGGATTAGTTTGATTATGATATAGACTTTATGTGAGCTATTTTTCGCATACATCATAGTAAATATGATGAATATTTATCTAATTATAATTATAGCATATCATTTTTGAAAAAAATGATATGCAAATTACCCGCAATGTCTTTCCATAACATACTTCTTTTCTGTGACATCTATTCAACTGGAATATCTTTTGACTTACCAAATTTGTTAAAAGTTAATAGACTTTTCCATTTACTGGTAACAGTCGCGGATATAAACCAAAAAACTATTTGTAATGATGACATCGGTAACAATAGTGATACTAACTATCATTATCATCAATTGGGAGCTAACGCCGGCAGGGGTGCATAGCCACATCCACCCTTTGCTTCCACCTATGAGTGTCCCTCATGGCGAGCCGCCAGGCAGGAGCCCGGCCCATCTCTAGCTCCTCACGACTGGTTTGATCGATCTGCCCAAGCCACGACCTTCTCGGTCGTCCTACAGACCTCCTCCACCCAGGGTCGTCACGGACAGAGAGAACCTGATGGGCAGGGTCATCCTGCGGGAATCGAGCCAAGTGGCCGTATAGATCACGGATTGTGCAAGTAACAGGTCCTGTACCGGTCTCACGGTGCAGCCGTTGGTTGGGGTTGGACACATGGTCCCGCTAACTGTACCCCATGATCCGGTGCAAGGATCTGTTACAAAAGGCATTAAGACGAGATTCCAGAGCACAAGATAGCATTCAAGTTTCACTACCAAATAGTAAAACTGGCAGTATCAGGGCCTTGAAAACACGTAGCTTGGTCCTTCTGCACAGGTACCGGCATCTCCAAATACTCTTGTCGAGAGATTTCATGACCCCTGCTGCCAGGCCAATCCGTCTACTGACTTCCTGGTCTGACAGCCCAGAGTCGTGAACTGCACTACCGAGGTATATAAAACTCTCTGTGACTTTGATGTTTTCGCCGCAAGCATGTACCAACTGCACAGGGTCTCCTAGTAGGTCCCCAAAATCCTGGATCTTGGTCTTGGTCCAGGAGACCTCTAGCCCCAGGGGCTTCGCTTCATTGCTAAATGCATCAAGAGCCGCCACTAGGGTTTTCAGAGATTCAGATAGAATGGCAACATCATCAGCTAAGTCAAGGTCTGTAACCTTAATATTGGCCAGAGTTGCTCCACAGTGACTTTGGACAGTAGCTCTACCCTGTATCCAATCCATGCAAGTGTTGAAAAGTGTTGGTGCAACAACACAGCCTTGCCTCACGCCTGAACTAACAGGGAAGAAGCTCGACAGGCCCCCACCACACTTTACAGCACTTTCAGTGCCTGTATACAGGTTTGCTATTAATCCAACAATCCTTGTTGGAATTCCCCTTAGCCTCAGGATCTCCCTGAGTGATTCGTGATGCACTGTATCAAACGCCTTCTTGAGGGCGATGTAGGCTGCGAGCAGCCCACGTCCGAACTCATGACGGCGCTCTACAATGACTCGAAGCGCCAGGATGCGGTCTATTGTGGACTTACCAGGAGTGAATCCAGATTGCTCCGGCCTTTGGTGCCTCAACAGGTGGTCCCTGATACGTCTCAGTAGGATGTGTGCGAGTACCTTGCCTGGTACACTGAGTAGTGTAATGCCTCGGTGATTGCTGCAGTCCCACCGACCCCCTTTCTCCTTCAAGAAAGGGATGACCACACCCCTCAGCAGGTCAGGGGGAATGGTACCAGTCTGCCAGATGGCAGACAGGGCTGCATGCAAGCCCCTTGCCATAGGTTCTCCACAAGCCTTTAACAATTCAGCTGGGATGCCACAAACACCTGCTGCTGTACCACTCTTCAGCTCGCTGATGGGTGGGTCTGGCAGAGGAATCTCAACATTACCCGCATAAAACTGCTCAAAATACTCAGCCCAACACACACGCACCCCATCAAGATCTGAGATTATCTGGCCACTTGCTGAGCGGCCTGCAGTCGTCTGTGAGGAGGGCTTGGAGTTCAGCTTTCTCAGGATTTGGTAGGCAGGACGAAGGTCATTTACTAAGAAATGGCTTTCGACCCTTTCTGCAAGATTACTGATAAACTGTTCCTTATCCCTTCTCGACAGTGACCTAGTTCTGCGCACCAGAGAACGGTGCAAGTTGCGATCCCCTGACAATCAAGCCACACGACAAGCATCTGTGGCTTCCAGTGTCTCCTGCGAGATAGAATTCTGTCTTGCTCTTGGGCCAATGAATTCCTGAGCTGCATCAAGCGCTTGAAGGTATCCCACATAAGAACAGGGTCTGCTGGGCCTCGAGTGCTGTGAGACGACCAGAGATAGCCTCGGCAAACCCCCGGGCACACTCGTCCTCCCTCAATCTGTCCAAATGAAACACCCTATACTAACTATAATGAAAATAATGATGATAAAGATAATAATGGTAATAAAAACTATGATGATAATAATAATGATAA
>NC_061849.1:14445595-14448095 GCF_019202785.1 Penaeus chinensis
AAAAAAAAGATATATACAAACTGGAGAGCTCAAAAAGAGGCCACAAGATGGGCACCAACCAAAATAGTAAACGAAAACGACACGCTACGGAGAACAGGACTTACTATTTTGGTTGAAAGAAGGAAAGGAGGTGATAGGATAAGGATGTTCAAGTATGTTACAGGAAGATTGAAGTAAGATAAAGATAACTTTATACTCGTGAACACTAGACGAGAGGACACAGTAAAAAGAGACAATAAGGATGTCGAAAAGCTCAATTTTCTAAACAGAACTATTGAAACATGGAACAATCTTCCAAATAAAGTATATGCCAAAATTATCAGTACAAAATGTTATATGGTAATTTAGATATAGCAGACTGGACCCTCTGAACATAACGTTTCTCCATTATCGAAACAATTGGGTAAGAACACACAGCCCCCTCCTCTCCACCACACACACACACACAACCCCCTCCCCTCCACACACACACACACACACACACACAATCAACTCACTTCTTGCCTCATGAGCGCCATGACCTCGTTTTCAGGAGGGAGATCCACCTTGTTCCACTTCCCGGCCTTCTGCAGGATCTTCACAGCTCGGTCGTGATCTCCTCTCACGGCCAGCCAGCGAGGCGACTCGTCCATGAACCTGTGGGGAGGGAGGAATAGGGAAAGGAAAGGAGGAAGAAGGAAGAGGAGGAAGGATGAGGGGAGAAGAGAGGAAGGAGGAGAAAGGAAGGAAAGGAGGAGGAAGGGAGAGGAGGAAGAGAGGAGAAGAGGGGAAGGAGGAGAAAGGAAGGGGAGGAAGATTGGATGAGGAGGAAGGAAGGAGAGGGAGAAGGGTGAAGAGAGGAAGGAGAGTAAATGGGGAGGAATAATGGGAAGGAAAGGAAGAGGGAAAGAGGAGGAGGGAAGGAGAGGGAGAGGGGAGAAGAGGGGAAGGAGGAGAAAGGAAGGAGAGGAAAATGGGGGAGAAAGGAAGGGAGGAAGACGGGAGGAGGAAGAGGAAGAGGGGAGAGGAGGGAAGGGGAGGAAGAGGGGAGAAGAGGGGAAGGAGAGCAAGTGGGGAAGAGGAAGATGAAAGGAAAGAAAGAGGGGAGGAGAGGGAAAGGAGGAGAAAGGAAGGAGGGTAAACGGGGAGGAGGAAGAGCAGGAAGAAAGGAGATGAAGAGGGCAAAAGAGGGGAAGGAGAGGAAAAGGGGAGGAGAAAGGAAGGAGAGGAAGAGGAAGAGAGGAGGAGAAAGAGGATGTGGGTAGGAAATGAAGACGATGAGAGATGGAGAGGAAGAGGGGAGGAGCGAGGAATGAAGAGAAAGCAAAGAGATGAAGAGGGGAGTAGGAGGAAGGGATAAGAGGAAGAGAGGAGGAGGGAGGAAGGAGGAGAAATGAAGGAACAAGGGAAGTAAGGGAAATAGAACGGATGAAGGTGGAAAGAGGAGAAGGAATAATAGAGGTACGATGGAAGGAAGAAAGAGGGAATTCAGAAATAGGATTATTATAAGAAAACGACGGAGGAAAAGAAAAGAAAAGAAATAAGGGAAAAGAAACAAGGGAAGAGGAAAAGAGAGGAGAGAGGAGTAAGAAGGGGATGAGGATGAGGATGATGATGAAGAGGAAGAGGGAGAAGGAGCAGATGGAGTAAAGGGAGGAAAGTTGGAGGAAGTAAAAAGAGATATAATGAAAAGGAGGAGGAAGAAGAGACAGCAAAAGAAGATGTAAGACCACGAAAAGGAAGTGGGAGAAGAAGAAGAAGAAGAAGAAGAAGAGGAGGAGGAGGAGGAGGAAGAAGAAGATGAAGAGGAAGAAGAAAAGGAGGAGGAGGAGGAGGAGGAGGAGGAGGAGGAAGAAGAAGAAGAGGAAGAGGAGGAGGAGGAGGAGGAGGAGGAAGAAGAAGAAGAGGAAGAGGAGGAGGAGGAGGAGGAGGAGGAGGGGGAGGCGGAGGCGGAGAAGAAGAAGAAGAAGAAGAAAAAGAAGAAAAAGAAGAAGGAGAAGGGAGAGGATGATAAATAATAAAAATTATAATAATAATAATAATAATAATTTTATCCCTGTGTTCAAGGAAGAGTCGGCGTTACCATCCGCTGGCGGCGAGGGATTTGAACGCGGGTCAGCAAGATTGCTAGACGAGACCGCTACCATTGCACCGCACAGGTATTATTAGAGAGGGGAGGGGGGGAGACAGTGAAAGGCTAATTTCTAGAATTGTGTTGCCTCTTTCCCTGCTCTCAATCCCAATTCTATCTCTATCTCATTTCTCTCTCTCTCTCTCTCTTTTCCTCCCTCTCCTTCCTCCCTGTCTCTCCCCTTCACCTACCCTTTATTGAGATTAAAACCATCAAAACATTTATTACTGTACATGCCAATCGAATTTTTCGTTGTCTCTCTCCACTAATTGTTTAGTATTGAAAAAAAAAATGCTTACCTAATTCTACGTACTGTTTAGCACTGCAAAGAACATTAAACACTTATAAATGAACTAAATTCTACGTACAGTTTAGTATTACAAAAAAAAA
>NC_061849.1:14463095-14465595 GCF_019202785.1 Penaeus chinensis
TAAATTCAAAATAAAGTTAAACAGAAATAATAATGACATAACAAGAATAAAAAACTATAAAATTATGTGAAAATAAAGAAATAAGATACAGAAATATGAAGAAAAATACAAATAAAGATATAATGAAAGTAGCCATGAAAAAAAAAAAAAAATATATATGTGTATATATATATATGTATATATATATATATATATATATATATATATATATATATATATATATATATATATTTATATAAATGTGAAAACAAATATCATAAAAAAAAAATATTAGAAAAAAAACTATAAATAGGCATTTGAAGAAATATAAAAATGGAATTAGAACTACAAAAAAAGAAAAAAAAAGAAAGATTATATATATATATATATAAATACAAGGATGATGATGAAATGATGACGAGGATATTTCATGCTTTTTAAATGGAATATATGCCACGAATTTTCTAAATGCCTGAAATGTTTCTTGTATCTTTCACCAGTATTGTATGACGTTCATCTAATCTTAATTTTCATAAACGTGTTCCCTATGTACTTTTAAACCGTCAACGCCAAGTGCAAAGTGAAAGCGGAGTTACAAAGCGGCCAGCTGCTGACCTCGCATTAGTTATCGAGGCATATCCTTGGCATTGTCAGCTCAACACAGTCTTGATCGCGTTCTTAACACACATTCTTATCATGGCTTCTTCTTCTTCCCTTTCTTATTCTCTACGTGACTCCTTCTTTATTCACTCAACGGTTCTTATACTTTATGACCTCTCTACTTGATTTCCTTCTTTTTGTTCTCTTTCTTCTTGTGTTCTCACTTTCGCTCGTTCACTCTTTCTTACTCTTTCCTTCGGATTTCGACTACTTCCTCTTTCCTTAATTCCTTTCCGCTCCCTTTTATCGTAGCTAACTTTCTCCTTCTTCCTCCATCTCCTTCTCTCTCTTTTTTTCTCTCTCTCTCACTTCCTCCAATTACTCCTTTCCATTCCTCTTTCAGTCTTTGACCATTTTCCTTTTTCCTCGTTAACCCCTCTCCACACCCTCCTTCCATAGCTATCCACCTCCTTCTACCCCCTCCCTCCTTCCTCCTACGCTTTTATACACGCTCCCATTCCCTCTAACAATATCCTCCTTTCCCATTCGTTAACCCCTAACCCGTCCACTCCTTTCATATCTAATCCCCCCCTCCTTCCTCGCTCTCGCTCACACTCCCTCCAGAAGACACAACAGCGAATATCTTACAACATGATTAAAGTTGTACAGAACGCGCCGCCAGTCCCTGTCTCCAGGGTCACGAGACTTTAAGTTTGGACGTAACTTCGGTCCTGTGGCGTCAGTAGCTTCTCTTGGCCTCTACCTACTGACCTAACAAGGAGCCTTGCAATGGCGTGACATTGCAAGAGATCCGCATAATCCGTCCCTAGCAATAATCTTTGTTCTTTACGTAATGGATTCTGCAATCCTCCCTTTACCTCTCCCCCTCGATAGTTATTGGTTCTTCTGTTGATTTTGTTAATGCTTTGAATCTTCCTTTCGTTACGGGGTCTGGTGTGCATTCGATAACTTTCAATGAACCTCGGAATATTCGAATGCTTATAAAAGATACACAAGGAATATTCTCAGATGCTGGGAGAAATGAAAATGGTAGTAGACACAATAGGGATATTGATAATAAGGATATCAGATGGAGTGACATGACAGTCATAGTTCAGTGACGATTCTAGTGAGAAATGAAGATTATGTGGTCATACTGATGATAATTATTCACGAAAAAAAACAAAAAACAATGAACATGATAATGATAATAAAGATCATGAAATAATGATTGTGAATACAGGAAGCCACTACCCACAATAGCAATAACAACAGCTACAAAAACAACGTAATATCGAAAACAAAATTACCATCACAAACACAAAACATAATCCTAAACATCATATGTAGACCACCAGACGAACAGCATAAACAGAACACAACAAGGACATAAAAATCTCCCTTGATTAAGTAGCCTCTATTCCCGTCGAAGTCCTCATCTTTCGGCGCGTTCCCCTTCGGCAACAAAATGCGTCGCCACCCTTTCAAGTAGCAGGGTACACGTTGCCTCACACTTCAGCTCCTGCATCCAAGCTTTGTGCCATTTATAGTGTGTGTGAGCAGCTTGAATGGTCTCAAGGAGGTCAGCCCGGCGATAAAACCTTCTTGCTTCCTGGATCTGCCTTTTGGTTCATGTATGGATTACTTGGATCTAAACCGTGGGCAGTCGAGGCAGCGTCTGTGTTTGATGTCTTCCGATAGATAGACACTCACTGACACAGACATGTCTATCGATCTATCTGGGTCTATTTATCGATTTATCTTTCTGTATATACACATAATATGAATATATAATGTATCTACCTATCTATCCACCTAAGTATGTATGTGTTTATGTATATATGTATGCATGCATGTATGTATGTATGTATGTATGTATGTATGTATGTATGTATTTATGAATGAATGTGTGTATCTCCCT
>NC_061849.1:14490595-14500595 GCF_019202785.1 Penaeus chinensis
TTCCTTTCCTTCGTTGTTATTTTGAGTTTTTTTTTTCTCTCTCTTCTCAATTCTTCTCTTTCATATCTTTATTTATTATGCCTTTGCTTCTGTTTTTTGTTTCTTCTTCCCTGCCTCTCCTCTTCCCATCTTCTTGTACATTTTGCTTTTGATTCCATATATTTCCCTCCTTCTCCTCTCCCCCTCTCTCTTCTAATTCTTCATTTGTTCCTATACCCCTTGCGCCCCTCCCTCTTCTCTCTCTCTCTCATCCACCCTCTTTTCTCTCTCCCTCTACCCCTTCCCCCGTCCTATTTTCAAAAGCAAATAAACAATCAGGAATCAAAGGGCCAACTATGCCTCGCTTATGCTGTTAATTCGATATCAAAATATAGCTGAAAAGGATGAAAGTTTCACGGGCTTACAGTATGCAAGGGTGATGGTGTGCAGGTAACTCCATCTTCCTGTTCCTATGTGAGTTAGGAGGTCGTCCAGTTTGCTGCTCATGGTGGTTCTCTGTTGGGTGGAAGAGGAAAGTTATGAAAAGGAAATGAAATAAGTGATTTACCCACGTGCACACACACACGCACACACACACACACACACATACACACATACACATATACACTCACACATACACACACACACACACACACACACACACACACACACACACACACATAAACACACGCATACACACACACACACACACACACACACACACACACACACACACACACACACACACGTAAACACACACACACACACAACCAACGCTTTATCTCCTTTGACATAATCAATTCAATCCTTGTCTCTCTACAATGCGAAGTTAATCATGTGTATTGAATGTTGGAAGTTGTTTATCATATGTGCTGCGAGACAAAGTGTATGGCATGCCTGTGAATAATGGATTCAGCTTAATCCTGGGCAAGACGCCTGTGTGTTGTAAACATACAGACAGACTCACACATACACGCACACGTGTATATATATATATATATATATATATATATATATATATATATGACATATATATATATATATATATATATATATATATATGACATATATATATATATATATATATATATATATATATATATATATATATATATATACATACACACACATATATACACACACATAAATGTGTGTATGTATCTATCTGTCTACATAAATATTTATCTGTCTATTTTTATATTTGTCTATCTATTTTCTACCCATCAATATATCCATCTAGCTCTCTATATGTCCATCTATCTATCAATCAGTGTAACAATACCTGTATATACTACATACATTTATATTCCTCTAGTACTAAAAGTAAATACTCCTTTTCATGTCAGACTTTTTAATAACAGGCTCTGTATTTGAAATAAATGAAATACGCCTTGCAAGGAAATTCTTGAAATAAAAGACTAGCTTCTTGGAATACATAGCTGCATATTTAAAGTGAATATGAGTATTCTTGTAAAATAATACTTGCTTCTTTAAATGTAACGTAAAAAAGACTATCACCTTTCCTTCTGAAATACAAGTCTTTGATCCTGAAATAAAAGTTTCGTATTTTGAAAATGAAACCTGTATCCTTGGAATGAAATTACATATAAGATATAAGAGTCTTGATATAAAGAAGTTTAAGATTGTATCCTTGTTTTCAGTGAATTATTATTTTTTTTTTTTTGTGAAATAGTCAAATATTCTTGAATTTCTTCAAGAAAGTAAAACAAGCGATTCTTGAACTAAAGAACAGATTGGAAGAAGTTGTAAAAATCTCCTTTGGTAGTTCTCTTATCGAACAATATGACTTACAGGTAAACTTTTCCTCACTGTAGAAAGCTTTGTACTGCGGGCGCAACCACACGCCTCGCCAACAGCTCTCCTTGACTTGACATCTACCCCCCCCCCCCCCCCCCCCCCCCCTTGAGTCATTTCTTGAGTCAGCTGCCTCACTGCCTCTCATTCTTTCTTTCTCTTTCTCATTATCTTTCTCTCTCTATCTCTCTTCCCCATTCTCATTCTCTCTCTTTCCCATTCTCTCTCTTCCCCCCCCCCCTCTCTATCTCTCTCTCCCACACACAATTTATTTTTGCCTCTTTCTTCCTTCCAACCTTTACCATTTGATCTTTTCATTTGTTTTTTCCCGTTCTTTCCCCTCTCTATACCTCCATCTTCTCCCTAACCTTTTTCCTTCTATGTTTTTGTTTGATTTTGCGCATTTTATGACGACTTTTATCTTTTCTTTCTTCTTTCTTTCATTCTGTTTTCCTGTCTATCCGTCTCTCTTTCTCTTGGAAACCATAAAACAAAACCAAGAGAGAGAGAGAGAGAGAGAGAGAGAGAGAGAGAGAGAGAGAGAGAGAGAGAGAGAGAGAGAGAGAGAGAGAGATAGAAAGAAAGAGAGAGAGAGAGAGAGAAAGAGAGAGAGAGAGAGAGAGAGAGAGAGAGAGAGAGAGAGAGAGAGAGAGAGAGAGAGAGAGAGAGAGAGAGACAGAGAGAGAGAGAGAAAGAGAGAGAAAGAAAGAAAGAGAGAGAGAGAGAGAGAGAGAGAGAAAGAGAGAGAGAGAGAGAGAGAGAGAGAGAGAGAGAGAGAGAGAGAGAGAGAGAGAGAGAGAAAGAGAGAGAGAGAGAGAGAGAGAGAGAGAAGGAGAGGAAAAGATCAAATATGAAAAGTAACGATACACATGGCAAGTCATCAACAGTTAAGATATTTAATATCATTTAACATTTAATTCTTCTGACCTCCTTCCCTTCCCCTCTCTTTCCCCACTCACCCTTCTCTTCTCTTATCATTCATCTGCCACCCCCCCTCCCCCCTTTTCCTCTTTCCCTTTCTTCCCTCCTCTTCCTCTCTCCCTTCCCATTTTTCCTCCCTCTTGCCCCTCTCCCTTTCTCCTCTCCTCCTCCACCTCTTTCCCTTTCCATTATCTCTATCATACCCTCTTTCTCTTTGCTTCCTCTCGATCTTCCTCTTGCTAATTATTTAAATATCCACCGAGTTGAAGAAAAAAAAAATGAAAGAAAAAAAGTCAAAACGAAGAAGAATCAGAGAGGGAATAGGAGGTGGAAGAAGGCGGGAGAAAGAAAAGGTAACCAGAAGAGAGAGAAGAGGATACATTAATTCTCCGCCACTGGTCTTCGAATATTTCTCGAACAGTTGCTGTGTGATGTTCCTAAGGGCTAGGTGGGCTAGGCTGTGCTCGAGGCGAGAGATGGAGCGGCTTCTTTGTGAGGTCCTGTCAGCGCCGGGTGAGCAGGAGAATGCTCTAGGAAAATAAATTGCCAATATGCAAGTACACACACACACACACGCACACATATATATATGTGTGTGTGTGTGTGTGTGTGTGTGTGTGTGAGAGAGAGAGTGTCCGTGTTTGTGTGTGTGAATATATTTTAAATTCATGCTGACAATTTGCGAATATCAATTCTAATAGAAATAATTAAAATGTTACTCTGCTATCGCCGCCACCATCCGGGGTTTTAGCTATAATGAATATCAGAAAGCGAATAATCTTTTACAAAATCGATTTAAGTCTACAAATACCTTTAACTCTACATTCTCCCTTTGCATACTAATTATAAATCAGTACTGATAAAGATAGATATACTAAGAATAAAAGTGAGACAGGATCAAAACACTCACTCCCCAACTCACTAGTAATTTCCTTTATTTTTTACTTGTACGAATTAAGTAATCAATCCTTCACTTCCTTCACGAAATTCCTTTCCCACACTTTACACTGATCTTCTGTTCCTGCCGACTCCCCTCCCCCCACCCATTGAATGGGGAACACTTCAACAAACCAACCATCTGCAGATAATTACTATGGTATACTCTGTTATTCATAAAACAAAATTTGCCTTCAAATTAAAATATGTAAATAATCATTTTGGTGGGGTTTGGCAATTCTATGTGCTCCAGACTTCTTTACAATTTTAACTAATATACCCTTTAAATGTCGAATCAGTATCGATTTTGACACACATACACACACATATATATGTATATATATACACATATATACATACACATATGTATATGTATATATGTGTGTGTATGTATATATAAACACACACACATATATACACGCAAAGCATGCACACACATGCACACACACACACACACACACATACACATATATATACACATACATATGTATATATATATGTATGTGTGTGTATGTATGTATAAAGAAACACACACACACACACACACACACACACACACACACACACACACACACACACACACACACACACACACACACACACACACACACACACATTTACATATATATACATATATGCATGGATTTGCATATGCTGGGTAAATCAAACCTAGATACGGTAGTGGGCGAGTCTATGTAGATACGATGGTGATTGAAAACCTACAACATTGATTGCCTAATCAACAACTCCCCTGGGGATAGATCATGGGTCAGTCATCCACAGTAAATGGACCCAGTCGACCACATGATGTCAAGTCGGAAACTTTACGAAAATAAACCAAACGGCGTAAGCGGGGCGTCACAAGGTTGTCTTGTAAGATCCGCGCCTTATAACAGCATTCAAATGAGGGATGCTGCGATCTGCAGATATTCATAACAGTTTTTCAGACGGGTTTTCGCTCTCCTCGGATATTTTTCCCCTGCAAACCAACTAATAAGCATTATATCGGCTAAAAGATTTAGATCACAACTATCCTCTACTGTTAGAAGTTTATACTAAACAGGAAAACTGGACAATATTCTCCACGAGATGGACAGAGTTAATACACAGTGCTTAGGTTTGTGCGATGTCAGACGACTCAAAGCTGACGACTTTATGAAAGGCCAGATAAGAATCCTCTTTTCAGGAGGTCAAGAACATAAAAAGGAGTGGCTCTGGTTCTTGATAAAAGTTATTTATAACCATTCTATCGTTTTTCTCCATAAATATATATACATATTATATATATATATATATATATATATATATATATATATATATTATATATATATATATATATATATATATATATATAATATATATTGCGTAAGTACACAAGGGTCATATTCCTTTTTTCCGTGTCCCGCCATTTGTGTACTATGAGCCAGTCATTCTCTTATATGTACAAGTGCTTAGGTCCGTAGGGAAACGGGAAGGTCGTGTTGTGCGCGTAAACGGGGAATTGCTGCGAGTATTTTCATCTTTTTATGTTTTTATCCGATAACACAGTCGCGATATTTCAATACAAAGTAATTTTGGCGTACTGTTATTAGATTATTTTCTGTTTTTCTAATTCTTTAATGAGCTCTCCTACATCTGAAAATACTCGTGCAAAGAAGTCGATTGTCGTGAAGGCTCTGCAGACTTCGCTAGGTTTCTCCCCTAAGGCCTCTGACTCTTCTCATTCTTCTTCCCGCTCGCCTTCTCCTTCACCAACTACTTCTGATTCAGTTTCCCCTCTTTCTTTTGTCACACAAACCGGAAACATTTCCTCTGCATCTCTACCCCCCTCCTCTGGCCTCACCCTTGCTACGGCTGCATCAACCATGGGTCCCGGCATAGCTCCCACGATGTACGATGTAGCGTCAAAATTCTCAGGCTCTAATGTCTCTGTTGATCATTTCTTCGCAGATGTGGAAGATACAGTAATCCATTCAGGGGTTAGGCGGGAGTCGTGCCTCGTGGCGGCCAGAATGCGCCTTAACCACGAAACTCCCAGAGTGGCGTATGCGCTAGATTCTTTTAACCATATGCCGGATGATCAAAAGTCGTATGGAATGTTAAAGAGTATTTTCATTTCAACATTCTCGAGGCAGACGGATAATCATCATTTACGACTAGTAGAGTTGTAAGAGGTCAAACCTACCTCATTTTGAAAAGATGATCTTTCATCTTATTTGAATAAATTTCGCGTGAAGCTCATGCAGTGAGCGCAGTCTATCCCGGGCTCAGACTCGTCGGTGTGCCTGAAGCAATACGTTACACAGAGCACATCGCACGTGTCAGTTCTTGAACATTTTGCAAAAGCGTGGTTAGTCTCTTCAATCTCTCCAGCTATGCGCAAACGAATTTGGGATAATGTTGACAGTGCTTCATTCGATAAGCTTCCTGAAGTCCTCGCAAATGAGATGTCAGAGGTGGAAATGTGCAGGTGGTTACAAATGTTGACTGACCAGGGAAAAACAAGGGAAGTGATTATAAATATAACAACTCGGGGCGGAGTGAACCGCGGCGTGAACCGCCGGTGCGGACGAAAGCAGGAAATAGACGTGCTTCGCCTGCGCCTGCGTACCACTGCACGGAGCAAACCCCACCTCCCTCACCCTCGCGTGCGCATCCGGAGCCTCCCTCTGGAGCGCAGTACTTTGTAGCGCCGTCTCCCTTGGTAGCTGCTCGTAAAGTCCCACGACCGCACGTGGCTAACTGAGCACCGAAACCTGGGCAGTGTCGTAGATGCTTGAGGATGCATCGTCCATCTGGGTGCTCTGCTAAACAGTTCTGTCCGTACTGTAATAGGCAGGGTCACGCGTTTAATGAGTGTACATGGTTTCCGGATCAGGTGGCGATCACCCTTAAGTTTATCGCGAAGATGAACAAGGAAGGAGCTTATAATAAGCGAGTAGTTATTTTTTTAGAGGGAGAGATAGTAGGTTTCGAACCAGGAGAGGAAGTGCATTGGTTTCCGGTGTAGTTGCGTCGTCTTCTCGGTTTCGTGTTGCTAGTGCTGCTATACCGAACACAGGAACGGGACCCCCTCTCCTACCTGGTAAGCTTAAAGGGAAAGTCGCATTCTTTTTCATTGATACGGGAAGTTGCGTCAGTCTCGTGAGTGAACGGTTTTAGAGGATTTTCAGCTCTCGTCTGAGGTATCACCAGCTAATGTTTGTGTTAAAGGCGTAACAGGATCTCAGCTAGGTGTAGTTGGAACTACGTATGTAACTTTGAGGTTACATCAAATTTCCTCATCAGTTTGTCGTAGTGAAGGGTTACCATATTTTCCCCGGCCACATGCTCCTTGGTCATGATTTTCTATATGGTTCTTGTATGGTTTTGCAACCGCAGCAGAATGAGGTAGAAATACAGGGTCAGATTTATAAGCTAAGTGAGCCGAGTTCCCTCTGGAAACACCTGGACCCCTTTCACCCTAACATGCTTGTTTCCGTTTCTAATACAAGCAGTGACACTTCTCGGCTGAATCGGACACATCACTCTCCTCCCCTCCTTCCCCTCCTCTGACTCCTAGCCCGTACCTCCCCTGTCTCTTCTCCGCAATTACCTCGTTCCCCCCTTGTCTCTCCTCCACCTCCCTCACATTCCTTGACTTCTACGATTCCTTCTAGGTCTCGTTCTGTTCGTCATGGAATTTCAGCATGCTACAGGTACTTCACGCACACATCTCGCTGACACATTTCATACATCATCCCGCTCATCATAGCATAATATGTGGGTTGACAACGATAGTCTGACGCACTTAGTGGCGCAGGAGTCTGTAGTAATTCCGCCCTTTCATGACGTTTTGGTTAATGTGCGGCCTCGGCAGGTAAATATGGCACATGTTTGGTCCTCCCTGAAAATTGTAGAGTAAAGGGGACATGTGTTCTTCCCTCTCTGTATACCTTGCGAGATGGGAGTGCACAAGTCCATGTGATGAACTTAACACCTTCCCCCCTTGTCTATCGATAGTGGTGTTAGGTTAATAGACTGTGAGGTTACAGATCTCCTGATAGCTGAAGGCTATGCAGGGACCAATCGTATTTACCGAGGGTAAGGAGATTTTAAGAAAATTGTTAAGTCAATTCCCCGACATTTTACCAACCAAGGACCGTCCGTTAGGCAGAACACATATCGTAGAACACTCTATTACTCTAGAGCCTGGGGCTAAACCTGTTTATATTCCGGCATACAAGATCCCGCACAGCAGGCGTCAGATTCTAGAGGAGGAGGTGCGTGGTATGCTGCAACAAGGGCTAATTCAACCATCGACTAGCCCGTGGTCAGCGCCGATGCTGCTGGAGCCGAAGCGTCAACATGTCTTTCGTCCCATCTGTGATTTTCGGCGTCTGAAGAAGGTGACCGTTACGTCACCTTTTCCCATCCCTAACCTTCGCCAGCTCTTGCAAGACATTGGTGGAGAGAGTAACGTCTTCTCCACGATTGATTTAGCGAAAGGTTTCTTTCAAGTCCCCCTGGCAGAGGACAGCCGACCATACACTGCATTCTCGACGCATGTGGGTCACTTTGAGTTCCTTGTGTCACCTATGGGTCTCAGGAACTCTCCTCTGACGTTAAGTCATCTTATGGCTCTCGTCCTGCAGGGTTTAGTTAATGATCAGGTGCTAGTCTGTTTAGACGACATTTTGGTTTGTTCACCTTCGATCAAGGACCATGAGGCGCGATTGCACAGTGTTTTTCAGTGACTTTCGGAAGCGGGTTTAACAATTAATCCGGTCAAGTGCATGTTCTTCCAGTCGCGTTTAGATTTCCTCGGTCATTCGGTTAGTGCTGCAGGTATTGCCCCTAACGAGGCCAAGGTAAAATCCATCAGTATATTCCCCATTTCTTCTGATGTAACACAGATAAAGTTGTTCCTGGGGTTAGCAGGTTTTTATAGACCGTTCATTAAGGATTATGGGAGGATCGCTGCACCACTGACACATCTCCTCAAAAAAGATGTCCCCTGGCGCTGGGGCGAGGAGCAGGTCAGCGCATTTTCAAGATTTAAATATTGTTTATAGCACGCTCCTGTTCTTGCATTTCCAAGGTTTGACCTCCCCTTCATTCTCCATACAGACCCGTCGAATGTTAGGCTAGGGGCTGTTTTAAGGCAGGAATACGAAGGGAATCTGTGTCCTATCGGGTTTGCTAGTAGGGTTATCACCAGTGCAGAGAAGAATTAGTCAGTCACCGATAGGGAAATGTTAGCGATTGTTTGGGCTCTTAAGTACTTCAGGAATATTATATTGGGGTACAAGGTCATGGTTCACACAGACCACATGCTGCTCACGTCGCTTAATGTCAATGATCCTTATGGTCGTAGGGCAAGGTCTATCCTCTAACAAGCCATGTGGAGGCCCGGTTCTCGCTGTTGCCACTACGCAATGCTTCGAAGCTCATGCTATACCACAGGGACCAGCTACTCTCTCTTCGTTGAAATCTTACCATCGATCCTTCTCTTGACACACATGACATTCGCCTATTCGATCGTATCTTTCCTCGACGATTGCAGAGTTGAATTCTTTCGTAGGACTTCTCAAATCTTTGGGTAGGAGCCGGCTAGGATTATTCAACTTTGTTGGCAACATTGCTTTTGGACTTTTCGGAGTTGTGGATGACCCCCGGGAACGTATTGCTGCTACTTTCCACAATCGCCTGAAAGCGATAGCAGCTCGTTTCCCGGAGGCGAACCTCTACCAGAGGTTCAGGGTCATCAACCCTCGCCTCCCTCACTTCTATGGGCTTCCTAAAACCCATAAGTCAGCCGTGCCTCTGCGCCCCATCATCTTTTCCCGGGGATCTGTGACGCACCCTCTGGCAGCTTGGCTGGCGAAGTCCCTCACTCCCCTTCTCGGCACCTTCTCTCCTGCTCACCTCCGCCACTCTCAGGACTTCATCTCCCGTGTCCGTGGAGTCCCGCTGGTGACCATGATGAGCTTGGATGTAGACTCCTTGTTCACCAAGGTCCCGCTGGATGACGTCCTTGCTTTCCTTGAGAGGAGGCTCCCCCCAGAGGATCCCCGTCTCCCTCTGCCCACCGACGTCTTCCTCCAGCTGATTCGTCTGTGTGTGGAGTCAAATTCCTTCTCCTTTGAAGGTCCCTTCTACTCCCAGACCTTCGGCGTGGCCATGGGCTCTCCCCTCTCTCCGGTCTTGGCTAACCTGTTTATGGAATTCTTAGAGTCCGAACTTCTCCCTTCCGTCTCCCTTCGTCCGACGGTAGGGCTGAGGTATGTTGACGACGTCTTCGCTCTCTGGCCTCATGACCCTGCCCAGTTCTCGGACTTCCTGACCCAGCTGAACTCCCTCTCTCCTT
>NC_061849.1:14505595-14508095 GCF_019202785.1 Penaeus chinensis
CGGTTTCGATTATATCTTCGTTAGAAATACATACATCAAAGACACTATATATATATCAAAGAGTATATATATATCAGATAAGAGCTGACGAACCACCTGACAGTGACTGTGACCTCCTACTCGTTGTCCGTGTAATTACTGCCGCGACCTTGGATAGTTTGGATCTGCCCGATGCTGCGTTGATATTTTTCTCCGTTGCGATGTATGCAACTTCCATGATTTTTCTTTTCTGCTTGTTAAGTCCCTCAAGAACTATTTCTGCTTCCTTCCAATTCCATGGAGGATACTGATAATAATAATAATACAAATAAAAATAATGTTATTGACAATAATTCGAATGATGATGATTATTACAATAATGATAATAATAGTGAAAATAATGATAATAATAATAATAACAATAACAATAATATAATAATAATAATAATAATAATAATAATAATAATAACAATAATGATAATAACAATAATAATAATAACAATAAAATAATAGTAATAATAATAATAATAATAACAACAATAATGATAATAACAATAATAATAATAACAATAATAATAATAATAATAATAATAATAATAATAATAACGATAATGATAATGATAATAATAATAATAATAATAATAATAATAATAATAATAATAATAATGATGATAATAATAATAATAATAATAATACTAATAATAATAATTATAACAATAACAATAACAATAATGATAATTATAATAATAATAATGATAATGATAATAATAATAAAATCAATAATCATAATCACAATAACGACAATAATAACACCATTCTCTTCCCTATTCTGTTTATTTTCACTCCAGTAACTGACTCTCCACTGTTCATAATCCTTGTAATACGGACGTCGAGCGACTTAGCATAGGGTACGTAAAGTTCCCTATCTATTTCAATATCATTTGATTTATTAAATGGAGTTCATGTATTATACCTTAAGGTCGCTATTTTATATGATGATATGGCTATTTATTGAATGTAATAATCTTCTAAACACGATGCCAAAGCGATAGTTGAATGTATAATGTATAATTGATACACCACACAGGACTACAGGGTAGGATGTTATAACCTAAACATGTATTGTAATGCTACCACATAATGTTATGGCCATGTATTAAAATGCATTAAAGCTTACACGTGTCTGTGCAGTAAATAAAACACTAAATTAGATTAAAATGAGCGTTAGAAGATATTCTTGTGTGACGCATTCACTCTGTAAAGACCTCATTTTCGTAATAAAGTCAAGCATATGATTAAGTCACACTAAACCAGGCTTAAACTAAAGTAATTTTTGATCAAGAATTTTTACTTACGTTTGGAGTCAATTTTCATGTCTTGAACACTCGCGAAAGAAAGTGTTATCTCGATTGTAAATGAAGTCAGAATCAATTACAGTGAGAAAAAGAAAGTGGTCATGATATATGCATTTTATGTAGATATCACCGTGTTTCGGAATTTCTAAACAAGGTTATGCCAGGTTAGAATACGTTAAGAGAAGTGCTGACGTGTGGACGATCGAGATCATTCGATTTTGCAACATTACCATACGAGCAGTATAGGCAGACAGATGAAAAGGCAATGCAGGAGAAAAATAAACACAGACAATGCACTGTGCAGTACAGTATAAACTTTTAAACTATATTTCATAATTGTAGTATGGTACAACATGTAACTGTATCTCAGAGTGCTATGTGATGCAACTTCTAACTTCTAAGTACCACACTTTTTCATTATATTTAAGGATACAATGAGATACAGATTTTTACTACATCTCATACTTTTCAGGCTGTCTAGCATAAGATACAAATAACTGTGCAAATCTTTCATACAATTTGATATATTAAAACATGCGCTTGTATCTTAATCTAGATTTGCATTCTGATTATACAAAATAAGTATATCAAAGTGTGTATAATTAATTAAAGTGGCTACATAATAACATAGAAGGGAAGGAGGAACTGTATACTGTGTACATTTCCGGTTACTCTAGGAAATATACATATTGCTTCGTAGTATGATTAGAACGATTAGTGTATTCAAAACATGTTAGGAAAGAGAGAGAAAGAGAGAGAGAGAGAGAGAGAGAGAGAGAGAGAGAGAGAGAGAGAGAGAGAGAGAGAGAGAGAGAGAGAGAGAGAGAGAGAGAGAAAGAGAGAGATAGACAGACAGACAGACAACCACACACACACACACACACACACACACACACACACACACACACACACACACACACACACACACACACACACACACACACACGCACACACACACACACACATAGAGGTGGGGGATATCTATAGAGTTTTTGTATGTGTGTGTATGTGCGTTGCCATGATTGCATAAGTAAAAGTGCGCTTATCTATTCAAAATATGTTAAATCTACAACAAAGATTAGATATCAGATACTTTCACTAAACAGCCTACACATTAAGCAAAGAAAAAACAAAGACACAAACAAACAAAAACAAAAAACAGCAGA